>NC_058131.1:260683059-260779482 GCF_016433145.1 Gracilinanus agilis
CCAAATAGTGAGGGCATATGAAATAATTACATATATATGCATTTAATATATAATTATATATGTAATGTATATAATATAGATAAATAATAATTACACACACATATATGTATATATATATATATATATATATATATATATATATATATATAGCAGTTGAAGGAACTGGAGGTGTTTAAGTCAGAAAAGAGATTTAGGACTGTCATTTGTAAGGAACCTTAGATTGGTTTAGCTTGCTCCCAGAGGGCAGAACAAGTATGGGAACTGTAGAGGTAGATTTTGCTTTATTATGAGGAAAAATTTAACAGAACTGTCTAAATGTGGAATCATTAGGAGACAGTAGCTCCCTGTCATTAGAAATAGTTGAGCACTTGTTGGAGATACCACAGAGAGGAATCCTGTTCAAGTCCAGCTTGGACTAGATTGAGGTTAGCAAATTATAGCCTGCTGGCCAAATCCTATCCTCTGCCTGGTTTCTGTGTGATTTATATGCTAAGAGCTAAGAATGATTGCTTACTTTTTTAAATACAATACTACTGTATTTACACAAGTTCAAATCATTCCTATTTTGCCGGCTATACAAAAACAGGCAGCTGGCCAGATTTGGCCCATAGATCTTCGTTTACAAACCACTTTGGATGACCAGTGGGATTCCTTCCTACTCTGTGGTTCTGCTATCTATAGATTCATGTGATTATAGAAAAAGAAGATTATTGGTTTGGATATTATCCCTGGTGTAATGCAGTCTCCTTTATTCTTGGGCAACAGAAAAAATACTGCTGATCATTTATTTTCAACTATGTTTGGCAATCTCTTTTTTATACCAAGCTCAAATTCTTATCTTTTCTCCCCACTGTCTTTTCATTTTCATCTTAACCATATTAGATCCATCACAGTTTTAAAATATGTTTATTCAAGGCTGCTTTAACTTTTATTTTTCATTTGAAAATCTTAATTGTGACCTTTCAGAACTCCCAATTAAACTTTTCCAATAAAATGAAAAGGTTGAGAGTTCCTGTGTCTGCAGTACAGCAGAACAGGGGCACAGTGAGGACTGATGGAGTCAGAAACAAGAGCATCTGGGCATTCTTGCCAGTTGTAAGTCATCCTGGCAGCCAGCCCAGAATTCAGTGGGGTTTGTTTTATGAGCCTCAGATGTCCAGAAAACTAGGTCCCTGTCCTCGAGTGGAGAAAAGATTCTACCTTACAAAAGAGCCTATAGATACTTTGCTCTCGATTTGTTCCAAGAAGGCCTGATCATCGGTTCCATTTATTGATGTTGTCTCTACCAGAAGTATTCTTAAACTCTGGGTCTGGAGTAAATGGCTAGACTTTGTTGCCACACAATCATAACCATAACATACATGCTTCACTCCTTTAAGCAGTGTGTCCTAAAGCAATGGACCTAGATTGGGGGATTGGGAGAGGCAATTCCTTTTGTTGAATTGCTTCACTCAGACTGTATGTTCTCAGGATTTATGTGAAGAAGAGTTGACTCCGTGCACTATTATTCCCATTTTACAAACAGAAAACAACAACTGAAGCATCCTTTTTTCCTCAACAGTGTCATTTTAGATTTTGATCTTGAAAGGGCATTAAGCATCCTCTAGTGCAAAGGTTCTTAACTTTTTTTTTTGTCATGGACCCATTTTATAGTATAGTAAAACCTATGGATCATTTCTCAGAATGATGTTTTTACATTCATAATTTTAAAAGTAGATATAAAATTACAAATGAAATTAATTATCCAAGGTGTCCCCAAAGAATTAGTGCAATTTAAAACTTTAGTATCTTAAAATAATATATGAAGTTACTGAAGTGTACATGCTCACACTCAAAATTTAACAATCACCTCTGAGCCAGTTCAACTTGACTTCAGCATATCATTGATAATTATTCTGTAGATATCTCCATTAAATTATAGACAATCAGTGCCCCAATAAGGAGAAAGATAAAGTTTGAATAAAAAACAG
Organism: Gracilinanus agilis; assembly: GCF_016433145.1. Classification (NCBI taxonomy): domain Eukaryota; kingdom Metazoa; phylum Chordata; class Mammalia; order Didelphimorphia; family Didelphidae; genus Gracilinanus; species Gracilinanus agilis. The sequence continues at coordinate 260,685,030 of NC_058131.1, forward strand.
AGCTGAGAAAATTCCTAAACTCCTATAAAAAAGGGTCTTAATGACCAAGTTCTAGTTTCTTAAAACTTTACTAATACTTTGGGGATACTCTGCATTGAAATATAGTTAATAATTATATACATATATAATTTTAGCAATTATATATGTATAATTCATAGACCCCCAGGTTAAGAACCCCTACTCTAATTAAACTGCTTATTTCACAGAGGCAAGTGAGATGCAGAGGGAATGCTATTTTTTACAATGTTATCCAGGTACTAAATGGTAGAAGTAGGATTAAAAAACATATCCTACGACTCTAAACCCAAGGTTTTCTCTCCTGTACCATGCCACCGAAGAGGCTAGCTTGATGCAAAGAAAAAATTATGGAAGGATATGCTGATAATTATGGAGGAGCTGTGCCAGTTTAACAACCAGCACTCTGCGGGATGGGAAATAGGCAAGACACACTTTTAGTTGAACCTGCATTAATAACATTTTTCTCCATCTCATTCTTAAATCTAAACAGTCAACAAAACAATAAAACAAGCTCTGATTTATATTTGCCAGTTTCTGAAGTGTAAATGCTCACTCTAAAAATTTAACAATCAGATTGGTGAACCGCACACCCACAAAATAATGCATGGCAGCACAAGACAGAACTGGAAGCAGTGACTGCATCTCATATGTCAGGTACAAGTTGTGCCACTTCCAGCTCTGATATTCTATGCTCCTGTGAAGAGGACTAATCTTAGTTTTTTGTTTGTTTGTTTGTTTGTTTTTGTTTTTGTTTTTTGTTTTTATTTTAAACCCTTAACTTCTGTGTATTGACTTATAGGTGGAAGAATGGTAAGGGTGGGCAATGGGGGTCAAGTGACTTGCCCAGGGTCACACAGCTGGGAAGTGCCTGAGGCCGGATTTGAACCTAGGACCTCCGGTCTCTAGGCCTGGCTCTCAATCTACTGAGCTACCCAGCTGCCCCCAATAATCTTAGTTTTTTAAACCAAATGAAAATCATGAACCAGTCCCCTATGCGTTCATTTGTCATATTCAATAAATTCTCTCTTTATTGTTTTTTTCCTCAATGTAAATAGCTTTTCACTGCCCTTTGAGTGCGTTAGCATCAGGACCAAACAAATCACAAGGGAAGCAGGAATGTGTCCATGATGGAATGTTTCCATAATGTGGATCCCTCTTGATCAACAAATCATTATTAGGATTCAAGTTCAAAATTCAAATTTTAAACTTCTTAGTCTAGTTATTAATTGATATCATCTTATAAGGAATAATAGGTGGGGTAAATAACCTAGGACATGGAAGAGAAAAAATGTTATTGATCTATTAAGAGGCCAGCTCAAATGCTACCTTAAGCAGGGACACTCCATAAGCCCTGTTGGGGAAAAAGTAGGCTTATGTTCATTTTAAAAGTTAAGCTTTTTCTCTGTGGAAAAGTTAGAATATAAATTACATATAATATTGGGTACCTGATATGTCAGAGCATCATAGACTCTCTAAATTGGAATGGATGTCAGAAAACCATCTAGCCCAGCTGATATCTAAAGCAGTAAGACAGTTATCATAGCTTCCCAATATGTCATTTTCTTTAGGATAAATATTCCCAGTTCCTTGAAAAAATCCTCACATAGCATTATTTTCAAGTCTTTTCCTCAACTTAATTGCACTCTACTGGACATGCCATTCCTAAAAAACGGTGTGAAGAACTGAATCCTACATATCGTCTCACCAGAACAAAGTAAAAACCTTCGTCTCTCTCATTCTGGACTCTTATAATGCAGTTTTCTTTGGCCTCCGTTTTGCACAATTGTGTCATATTTAGTTTGTCACCTATTAAAACCCTCAGGTCCTTTTCATATAAACTTGTCTGGCCAGACCTTTCCCTTCTGGACCTGTCCACTGTAGCTATGGCATCTCTTAACCACTCCATATCCTGCATCTTGTTTCTGGGCCGTGTTTGTTTGGAAGTAAATCCCGGTATCTGACAACTTCAGAAAATTGTTTCATAGGACAATGTTTGTTCACATCTTCTCCGTGACTTTGGTGCTTCATCTCACCTTATACCCTCAGGTAGTTTTATTATTATTGATTCCATTAAAGGAGCAGAGAGGCTGTATTCTGCTCAGGATTTGATGAATATTGTGCACCCCGGAAAGATGATTGCATATAACATCGAATCAGTAGGAGAATTCTTTGCCACCTTCTCCCCACCCTACTCTCTTACTGGGAGGCCCACATTATGCAAGCTTTTTCCTCCAAGAATTGGTTTTCAGGTTTACATTTGTTGTTTATGTAATAACACTGGCTGATACTGGGAATGACCTTCTACAATTGAATACGTTGTGGGAAGGAGCTTGCAGAAAGCCAGTGAGATGATCCCCAGCAGTGTCTTTATAAATCTTAGCCATACATGACAGACAGCAGTTCACCAGAACAGCAGGCAATGGCTTTTTCCATCCACTTTAAAAGGGACACTTTGACACATTATCCATCAGGAAAGTCAAACCTCCTAGGGCCAGCTTTTGTATCATTGTTCGAAACATAAGAAGGATGTTAAATAAAAGGTGAATTAATTGTTGCTTTGTCTGTCAGGAGGCTTCTTCTCACTTCATCCTTGCTGAGGCATCCTTGCAGTGAGTGACCAGTTACTTGTGATGGCAGAAGCTTAAAATCTGAACCCAGTGAAGTTTAAATTAGGTTAATGCCAGGAGAATGGCTAAAAGACTCCATTTACAAGAAGTTGGCTGGGCTCTTCTGCACATGGCTGTGTCAGCAATGAAAAATTGCATCCCTGAAGGGCAAATCAAATACCCCAGTTGTGTCAAGATTCTCAAGATAGAAAAAGCCTGGCTTTGAACACCTTGTAACTCCCACACGGCTTCCTTTTTGAAAGAGTTTGGGCTTTTTCTCAAATATCAACACTAGCTTTGCTTAGCTCTGTCCCTTATTTGAACTTTCTCTTTCTCCTTATTGGCACCAATTATCAATCTGTGACAGAGATAGCTGTAAAATAATTGCCAGGGGGTATGCTGGATCCAACTTGACCTGGTTCGGAGCCAGTTGTTAAATTTTAAGTAGAAGCATGTATACTTTAGAACCCCCAAATGCTACAAATCAGGTTTTGATTTATCATTTTGTTGATCAACTGATCTTTAAAAAGTGATGGAGAAAATGTTAATAATACAGGTTACATTTATAAGTGTTTCATACATGAATTTTTGAGAACTAGTTGTTAAACTATATATATATACCAGCACATTCTGATAATATTTCACATTTATATAGCATATGAAAGTTCATAGAGTACTTCATGTGTGCCATCTCATACAATCTTCACAAAGACTCTCTGAAGTAAGTAGGACAAGTATTATTATTCCCATTTATAGGTTAGGAATCTAAGATTTGCCATAAATGACTTACTTATGAAAATGTAGTAAGTAAATGATCTAGGACTGGAACTCATGTCCTCTGACTCCAAGTCTAGTGCTAATCTTCTAGCTACCTAAAACGGGAGAGGAGAGTAGAGTGATCACAACTTCCAGGCATAAAAATATAACAAAGCATCATGGTATAGTGGAAAGAGGGCTTGATTTGGAGTCAAAAGAGAGACCTGGGTTCAAATTCAGGCTCTCAATTATTAGTGAGATGCAGGTCCCTTAACTTCTGGGAGAGCCTTCTGTTGAGCCCTGAATTAAAGGGGGAAAACCAAATCAGTAGTATTTATTTCAAAGAATCATGGGGAAGAACAAATACCTGGCAAGCATTTTGCCAACCTTAAAATGCTTTATAAATCAAAATTAATTCTATTATTCCAAGTCATTAAAAGGAAGCATGGCAGAGGATGTATAAAATTTTCCTTGGTGCCAAGAAGACTTCAGTTTAAGTCCTGCTTCTGGCCTGAGCTGGTTTTGAGACCCTGGGGACAAGTCACTTCACCTCTCAGGGTCTTGAGGGACAATTGTAGTTTCCTAGAATTTTTAGAATAATTGCTCATTTTAAACTAGAGTTTTACGCATGATTCATACATACACATGCATATACATACATACATGTACACACATCAGTTAATATGGGGATGCTCATAAATTGGTAGGTTTTATTTTAATTTAGTTTAATTATGATTGAGGAATAATCATTATATCCAAGTAAGTATAGCATCCCACAATGAACAAAACACATTATCCAGATAACCAGAAAAGTGGGTTCTATTGCCTTCGTCTCCATCTTATAGTAAACAAGGGTAGGGAGAGAATTTAAAGCAGATGGCAATTATTTTTATAACACAATTCAAATTGCATTATTACTGATGGGATTGTTTTTAGAACACTGACAAAGTCCTTGACATTTCATAAAACCCCAGGAAGAACACACACACACACACACACACACACACACACACACACACACACACACACACATACACCTTTACCTCCACCCCTTCCCTGGGGACTTGTGAGCCAGCTGTGTTCTACAAGCAAGCATTTCTGACCTGAAACCCATCAGATCTGAAAGTAGCAAGGCTGGTGCTTCCTGCCATCTTTCTAGACTTACTGATCATGACCAGTGGGATTTTGCCTTTAGTCTCAGAGAAGGAAGGTGCTTTTCAAGAGCAAGAAGAAAGGCTAGAGTCATGGAGCAAAGGTTCCAATTCTCTGTGTGTGAATAGAGATTGAATTATTCAGATTGTGCCCACAATTCTCCACTCTACTCGGACCACAGAAACAATTCAATTCAACTCAACAAACATTTATTAAGTACATGCTATGTTCGTGTGTTAAAGGATACAAAAGCAAAATAAAACCAGAACAGACACTTCCCTTAAGGAGCTTATGCCCTACTGGCCATCTCTTCAATGACTGTCAAAATGCAAGTCAGAAAGAATAAATTTCTAGTGATTTATTCTCTCATAGGTACAGTACCTTAAAAGATCATATATTTAACTTGTGATGGGACAAATGTAAGGGAAAAAAATTAAGGTTATACCTATTAGTCCTAATCATAGGAATCTCAATGGTAAGAACCCAGGATTAAGCAAAAAAATGCCTTCTGTCAAATTCAATGCATCGCCTATGTTTGCCTGGCCCCTTCCTATCTCGCTTCTAGTCTTAGAGCTAAAATGACACTTTCCACTCACCTCTCTATCAACCCAAATCCTACTAATACTTTAAGGCCTAGCTCAAGTATCACTTCTCACAAGAAGTAATACTGACTAACCTCAACATCTGTAGTGAACTTTTTATATACTCTAAATTCCTAAAGAACTTGTGTAAATAATTTGTATCATGTCTTCTACTGCTGATAGAAAGTTATAGGTATGACAAGAATAGGCAGATTGAATTGTGTTCTCTTAGCTATTAAGCACAATGCTCTGGGATAACAATTCATCTCTGTTTTTCAGCCAGCAATATTTGAAATATTTTTTACATTGGACCCAAACAGCATCATAGAGGGCTAACTCTTAATAAAAGACATGACTCGACTTTAGAAAGACAGATATTTATTTAAGAAGGAATAATAAGGTAAAATAATTTATAGCTCGATGCTAACATGTAAATCTATCAAAAAGGAGTTATAAAACACAAGGTAATGATTTTCAGCTGTCCTAAAGATGTAAACACACACATTCCTGCAAAAGGGATAGCATTAGATTACAAATCAGCACTACCTAGATTTCATTGGGACTTCTTAGCACTAGATCCTATAACACTAGATCTTATAGCACTAGATCCTTTGGGATAACAAAAGTGATGAAGAGTCCAAAAAGGTTCAGAATCAACCCCCCTCTGCTGTCCTATCCGTACTATGTCTCCCTATTCTCACTAGTTATACTGCTTTCACATTTCTTTGAAACCATATCAAGCCCCTCTGTCAGGTATCTTCTCTCCCTTCCTTCTCACCCCCATCACTTTCAGCTTCTTTTTGTGTTGTCTTTCCCCATTAGATTGTAAGCTCCCTGCAGGCAGAAATTATCTTTGATTTTATTTGCATTTGTGTCCCCAGTGCTTAGCACAATGCCTGGCACATAAAAAATAAGGGACATCAGCTATGATTCCTCTCCTCCCTTATTCCACTCTTCAAAATCCATTTCCACCTCACCCTTTGCTCCAGTCTCTGGTAATAAAGTGGCCCTTTCTCTCACTTAGATCCACATCTCTACTTATCCTTGGGATCCCATCTCCTCCAAGAGCATTGTTCTCTCTCTTTCTTTCCATCTTCAAATTTCCTTCAACTACTACATCTATCCCCAATGACTTCAAATTTGCTGAATATTTTTAAACTGTTAAGTTCATTTGTCTTTTCTTAGTTCTCATTAAGCTTGAATTCTATATAGTTTTTAACAGTGACTACTACCTCTACCTCATTACTCTTGCTTCCTTTGGCTTCCATAACACTGCTCTCTTTCTTTCTTGCTCTCTCTCTGTCTCTCTCTCTGTCTCTCTCTCTGTCTCTCTGTCTCTCTCTGTCTCTCTCTGTCTCTCTGTCTCTCTCTCTGTCTCTCTCTCTGACTCTCTCTCTCTCTCTGTCTCTGTCTCTGTCTCTGTCTCTCCTCTCTCTCTCTCTCTCTCTCTCTCTCTCTCTCTCTCTCTCTCTCTCNTCTCTGTCTCCTCTCTCTCTCTCTCTCTCTCTCTCTCTCTCTCTCTCTCTCTCTCTCTCTCTCTGTCTTTCTCTGTCTCTCTCTCTCTCTCCTACTTATCTAATGGTTTCTTCTATTTCTGTTGTTGAATCATCATCCTCAAAACTACTGAGAGTCTGTTGAGGCTCTTTATTGGGTTTTCATCTTTTCTCTGACTATTGTCTCTCTTTAATCTCATTCATCAACTCCCATTGATCTAATTATCATTTCTATATTGCTATAAGATATAATAGCTTTCCTAAACTCTAGTCCTACATTACCAGTTATCTTTGCATGTCTCCATCTTGACTCTTCTCAAAATTTATCATGCCTTTAAATTTCCCTATTTCTATTGAGAGTACCACAATATTTCCATTTGACCTATGACTAAAACCTCAGAGTCTTTCTTTAATTCTCCCCTCCTCCTCAATCCAAATAGTTGTCAATCATTGCTAATTGTACCTCTATATCATCTCTTTCATTTTTCCTTTCCTTTCCACTTTCACAGCCATTCTCTGTTTCAGGTCCTTATCCCTCTTGTGTGGGGTACTATAATAAACTCTTAATTTGTCTTATGTTATAATTATTGGAGGTCTCTTGATCTATTTGAGATGGTAAATTGATGTACAGAGAGAAATAAGATGACCCTTCTCCCTTATAACAGTTGCCCAGGCAGGATCCATCAGGTCTAAGAGGTATATCCCTTCAGGACCCACCTGGGGTTAATTGATATGTTTATTTGGGCTCTTTAGCTAGGATAATGCCTTGTATTCTGACTGCAATTTCTCCCTTCCCAAAACAAGCTTTGAAACTGCTTTAGGAAGGTACTTTAAACTTTATATTAAACAAGAAGGATATGGGTAAAGGACTGTGGTATAGGAGACCCTATTCTAATGGTTACTAATAAAATCTCAACTGCTGGCAGCTGAAGAATCAATGTAGCTTCCCTCTGGTTCAGCCTGGCCAGGACTAAACCAGAGTAGGTAAACTGCTGGGATATCTTTGACTTCTTCTTCAATAGATCTTCAGCCTTACAGTTGAGTTATGTCCACCCTTTCCACCCTCTTCTTCGTCTCCTGCCCACTTCCCGGATCCCTCCCAGGCCCTGGGAAACCTAGATATCTAGATGATGAAATTCCTAATATCTAGGGGCAGTAGACACCAAGGTGGTGGTCAGGTACAGGTTGGAACGGTATCTCAAGTACAGGAAGAGTTTGCAGAGAGATGTTTGCACCCTCTCACTCCAAGACCAGGATCCACCGATCTCCAGCCTCAGCACAGGTCAAAGACCCAGAACTTCTGCTCAGGATTCTCAACTGCCCCTCCTCCTGCCTTTCGCATGACTTCCCTGGGAACATTCCATCCAACTGACTTATTTGTCAATCAAAGGTGAACTTCAAGCTCCCAGAGATTCAATATAACACTTAGCACTTTAGTGTTTCCTTTATCCAATCTATCATTTTAAATACTGCCAAATTAGTGTTCCTTAAACACAAGTCTGATCATGGTACTCTTTTACTCAAAATTTTTCAGTAAACCCCATTTGCCTCTTAGATACAGTATAAAATTTCAATCCTGCACTTAAAGCCCTCCACAATCTGCTCTCTGTGGATGTGGACAATAGAGATGGTTAGGTTTGTCTGTGATTATGTGTCCTACTTCAGATTGCTAGAAAGTCAAGAGGTATTGATCAATAATATCGATATTGCTAAGCATCTATAAATAACCAAATTCATGCTGTATCTAAGATGAACTTTACTCATACAATACACGTGATAAAGAGAAGTAAATTTCCCATGGCCAGGAATTTTCAGAGCCAAGATTTGATCCCAGGTCTCTCCTAACTCTAAACCCAACAGTCTCTCCAGTACACCTTGTCTCAGTTGTTTCTCAGAGGCAAAACTGTACAAATTCAGGTTTGCGGGCAGCTAGGCACAGTAGATAGAGAGTCAGACCTAGAGATGGGAGGTCTTGGATTCAAATATCTGGCCTCAGATACTTCTTAGCTGTATGACCCTGGGCAAGTCACTTAACCCCCATTGCCTAGCCCTTACCATTCTTCTTCCTTGTAACCAATACTGAATATCAATGCTAAGACAAAAAAGTAAAGATTTTTTAAAATTCAGATTTGACAATGATTTAAAGAGTATCTTTGATGCACAAGACCTTCTGCTAGGTATTAGAAGGTATATAAAGATCAGTAGGGCATTGATGTGAGCTCCTGTCATCAAGAAGCTCACATTCTAGTACAAGAAATAAGACAGAAATAGAAATCAAAATACAATCTTAGACTTGGATAGACTTTTGTTGGATACATGACCTTAGTTTTATAGATACTCCTTCAATCGATGACAGAGGAAGTCATTCACTCCTGATCACCCTGTATACTCTTATCCATTTCCTTCAAAAATCCTAAATCTAAGATCCAGCCAACATTCTAAGCATTTTTTAAGGTTTTACTTGATGTTCCTCAGTCCCCCCTTTATTCTATCTGTTCTTTATTCTTTATCTGAAAAGAAGCTTTCAATTGTAATTTCCTTTTTTTCCTTCTGTTGTTTACTCATATTTTTTTCTGCTCTTCTGTTTGTTGGATCTGTGAGTTTGAGCTTTTCTGCCCTGAAGGGGCTTCTTCTCTGCCCTCCTGGTATACTGGATTAGATGTGTTGAGCTAACCTACTGAGCTAACCTGCCCTGAGGCCAGATCTTCCCCAGCTACAGGCAGTGGCTGAAGGTGAAGATGAGGAGGCTGAAGTAACCAGCCTGTCACCTTCCCCTCTGCTCCTCTATGCCAGCTGTTTCCCTGTCAGCTGCAGTCAGCATCCTGAGCTTTGCATGGGGGTACCAAAGTACTCTATGGGCAGTTGCAGCCTTCTTCACCCCAGAGTCCCACAGTCAGCCTGAGTCCTACTGCTGGTCTCAGCACAATAGGAGGGAGTGGCAGGTATTGGGTCTTTCTCTTACACCCTAGAATTCAACTTTCTCTGTACACCTTTCAGGTTGTATCAAGTAGGAGAGTCCTGTGGTTCCATCTTGTTAGGTTTGGATTTCTGTATTTTTTGAAGCACTTCTTTTTTTTATTGATATGGAAGGAGAGTCACAGAGGATTTAGCTTCTGCTGCTTCTAAGCTGCCATCTTCTCGACTTTAATTTTGAGATTAAGCATGCCATGGAGAATAGAAAAGTAATCTTGAAGCAAAGATGACCTGAGTTCAAATCTTGGCTCATATAATAGTGGATGTGCCATTTAGCCTTTCAGTTTTTATAAGAATGTTAAGACTCTTAAACTGTAGAGAAGATGTTGGCCTGAATTAGAAGAGGGAGCTCTCACCTGGAACTTCTCTTTGCAAATAAAATCGCAGATTTAGTCCCTTTCTCTATAGCCTTGATTATGCTTCTTATTGTACTTTTTCACACATCATTACTAATGTGTTTCAAGCCACTTAATCCCACCACTTCACTGCCTCCGTGGGTTTTGCCTGCAGGTTTCATTCTTCTGAGTTCATGGAATTCTATGACATGAAGCCATATAGCATCACCAGGTGAATATTGTTTTTTAAAAATTCCATTTACTTCAATTCAAATTAGATTTGTTAGATGCCTATCATTATAGGGCATTGTGCTCTAAGACTTGAAGAGATAAGGACAAAGATGAAATTGGACCTGGCCTCAAGGAGTTCATATTTAACTGGGAGGATACAAATGTTAAGTAAATAAAAGATGAAAAAAAGAAGAGTGAAAGAAAGAGGAAGAAGAAAAGGAGGGAAAACTGGGGGAAAAAAAGACCAGGAGCACTGACAATTGAAATTATCAGGGAAGATTTTGTCAAGAAAGTAGGACTCAAGCTGAACTTTGAATGAGGCTAAGGATTTTGAGAGGCCGAATGACTTCAAAATCCCTACCCCTCCATTCCACCCAAACCATTGCTACTAGAATTAACTTTTAGAGGCATGGAGACAACCTAAACCTTCCTTTATAATTTAAGTACCAGTTTGGTCCAATTGTTTGTGTTCCTACCATCCAGAAGGCTGGAGGACTACAGTCATGAATTTGAGATACATGATCTTTTGATTGCATATTAACTAATATTACAAACATTTATTGAGCACCTACTTGTGCCAGAGTCCATTCTGGGTACTGTAAATGTTACCGTTTTCTCACATTGACTCTTTAGTCACTGACAAACTGATTTCATTAACTATGTGCCAAGCTCAGTGGTTTCCATGTTGTAGAAGAGATGCAAATACTGTCATTATCTTTTAAATTTTAACACTCCAGGCAAAAGACCCAGTGGATGTGCTGCAGTTACACCTCTGCTACTCCTTATTATACTTAACTGTGATGTTGTCTAAGATTTGATATTTGCTTAAATGACCTCCTTATAATCTTGACAAATGTAGTTTTTCTACAGTCTGAACTCTCTGATATTGACTAAGCATTGAATGGCAAAATCTAGACTTTTATATCAAGGAGAAAAATTGAATCATTAAAAATGTCTGGTTTATGAAATGAAATATAACTTCGTTTCTTCCTCCTGTTTAATTGAGATCAATTGTTGGTGTGTTTTTTTCAGTGCCTGGCACATAGTAGGTTCTTAATGTTTATTGCCTGACTGTCTAGGTTGAGTGACTAGTCTGATGCAATAAAGAGGTTGCCTATCTAACTGAATGTCAAAATCTGCAATATGGATTAATTATCCACTAGATTTTTCCTTTTTGGTTGGCTGAACTGATCTATTTTCAGAGGCTATGGATCTCATTGGGAAGGCCTTGTGCTATCCAAAGGTTAAATGCAATTTGAACAGTCATCCACATTCACTAAGAGAATAACCATTAAAAATTACATGTATAAGATAATAGAATTCTATGAAGTATCTGAGAGACAAGAGATAGTAAGGAGTAATGGGTATGGCACTGGTCTCATAACCAGTAAGTCATAAATTCAAGTCCTGCCTCCAGCATATACCGGACATGCTCCTCTAAAGAGTTGATTGACCTCTGACTGCCCTAGAAAGCACTTTAAAACTATACATGTAGAAAAGGTACTGACCTACATTGGTAGAGGTACTTTTTTTCTTCAGATAGCCCCACATATTAATGAATTACAAGTTCAGTCTCTATCCCTTTCTCTTTCTGAGAACTAGAAATAACAGGAAAATCTTCCCTGAAGCTAAAACCCTAGTACTAGAGGACATGTTAGGGGCGAAAGAATAGATGTGGGGAAAATGACAGACCCATTTCCAGAAGTATAAAATACAAATTGTTTAAACCAATCAAAATTATAAAGGCCTATATATGGTGTGGTTTTTTTTTTTAGCTCTATACAAATTACACTGTCTGACATTTTTTTTTAACTCTGAATTCTCTTATGTAGAGTTCTTGTTTTTCAATATGTACAGAATTTCATAAAAACTTGGTTTCAGGTAGATGTTAATGATAAAGTTCAGTTCTGAAATGAACATGGTTTTTTCATCAGTTTTAGTTGAACTTAGCAATGTTTTCATGATATCCAACATGAGCTCAAAAGTATAGCCCCCATTTGAGAGACCCGATTGCTTCAATTTATGGAGCATATCACGAGAGTCTCTTTTAACTTTAGGAATATGATTCCACCCATGTGTGACAGTGGCATTTAGAATGAGTTGTTCATAAGTAGTCTATGAGATTCATAGGAGTCATAGAGAAGCATCAACTGCAAGGGATTCTGGAAGTTTTCAAATCAAGAGAAATTACCTACCCAAAGTAACAAAAAAATCAATAAATAGAAGAGGCAGGATTCTAACTCAAGTCCTCTGGCTTAAAATCCATTACATTTCCCAAAACACCATGTTGTTTCCCCCCTCTAATGCAGAGTCATAGGATCATAGATCTGAGTTTAAAAGGATCTTAAATGCAATCCTTTCATTTTACAAATGAAGAAACTGAGGATAAGAGAGGTTAAGTTATAGTATTTACAGAGTTTTGAGATTTGTAAAGCATTTTCCTAATATTATTTCATCTTCATAATAACCCTGGAATGTAGATGCTATTACTATGCCATTTTAGAGATGTGGAAACTGAGGCAAATCAGGTAATTTACTCAGGGGAAAGGAGAGAGGAGAGAAAGAGTGCACACTGGATGGGCATTATTATGGCCAGCCCCATCTTGGGGTGGAAAAAGGCAGGGGGAGGGGATTATATGGCATAATAATGAGTGCCATACCTGTGGACAATACTGTCTACATAGGTGGGTCAGGCCTTTTGTTCAGGCTGCATTAGAATATCATTAAAGGACATTGAGAAAAGTTTTGCTTCTCCTTCAGGAATACCTGAATGGCATACAGAGTAGAAAAGGCTAAATAATTCAATACACTGAGTCATAACTGACTGAGTTAGAGTCTGACTGACTCAGCCAAGATTTGAACTCAAGTCTTCCTGACTCTAAAGTCAATGTTCTATCCACAGTGTCACTTAGTTCTCTTAGGCAAGTGGTTTGTCCAGAATCAAATATAAGAGTCTGAGATGCTATTTATTTAACCCAGATTTTCCTGACTCCATGTCCGCTATTAATTCAAATCACTGCCTCTCAGCAGTAAAGGAATTCTGACCTTCCTGTACTGGTCTTAAATTTGCCTCCTTCATCTCTCTTCTGGAGGTCAATATGGTTTTAGCTTGTGAAATTCCTTCTGTGCTCATCCCGTATTTCTCTCATCTATCAGGTTTACCTAAAGCACATTCACAAGGTTAACTCTACCCAGAATTAAAGCTTGAGTTCTTTACTTAGAGTTCAAAGATGGTATATGACCCAAATCTCAGTAGTGATTATGTAGCCTCAGAAATGGATGCCATATTTTTAACCTTGTCTCTCTCCTTATTTCTCTACCAGAACCAGAACAAGAAACAGATTCCCTAACTAATGCCATCCACTCTCCCTTAGTAGGATGCTAACAGCTGTTCTCCATCTGAATTAATTTATAGTGAAAATGACTGACTGACCCCGAGTCCAGTGAATTATTTAGCCTTTTTTCTCTGATTACCATCCCATGCTATTACCCAGGTGTTTATGAAGGAGGAACAAAACTTTTCTCAGTGTCCTTTAATGACATTTTTATGTAGCCTAGATAAAAGACCTGGCACCTGACCCACCCATGCAGATGGTATAATCCAAAGGCATGGCACTCTACATAAAACCATACTCCTTTTTTTGTTTTCTAGAAGGCTGGTCATAAAGATAAATGCTTCCTCATAAGCAATGACTCATCTCTAACTGATGAAGTAAAACTCAGGAAATTGACTTTTTTCTTAGGTAATATTCCAATAGTCCTTTTATCATTTTACTGTATTCCTCCAAACAGTAGTTTAATTGACAATTTCTCAGTTATAAACTTCAAAACTCTAGAATGAGTTGCACACAAATGAAAATAATGGACCATAATACCCCACAGTCATTATTACTCTAGTCTTTGCTCTACCTTTAAACAGATCCTCTCAGATCATGCATCTGAGGAGCATTTTTCTTTATGGGATTCAGAACAGTTTGTTTCTTTTCAGCATTTTGTCTGAGACTATGTTTCTTTGCAAGTTGATTCTATCAGCTTTGCATATACAAATAGTATTTTCTATATTCTTTTCAGCAACCAAAACATCCACTACAAAAGAGACAGCTCATGATCTTCTTAAATCTAAAAAGTATAGATGTATTATTCCCACCAAGAGCAAGATACAGTGAAATTAGTTGACTTGCCCAAGGTCACTTAGCTAGTAAGTGGGAAAGAAGTCTCCAGCTTTCTAATGTGTTCTTTCCTCCACATCACACTGTTTTACCTAATGGGAAGGAAGTATAGTATGATAGAATTTTGGAATCAGGAATACCTGGATTCAAATTCCACTTTAGACACTAGTTGTGTGACTTTGGCAAGTCACTTAACACCTCTGGACTTCAGTTTCCTCATCTATAAAACAAGAGTGTTGTACTCAATGGCCTCTAAAGTCTCTCTACATCTATAATCAAATATACTCATCTCTTTCTTTGTCTTCCCTACTCTAGTGACATTGTTTGAATCTCTGTTATTAGAATTCATGCTTCATTCCATCCGTCTTTATAAAAATGGTCTTCATCATGTGAGATAATATGTCTGCTAAGCATATTGTTGAGAGTGAAGTATAGGTTCTTCCGATAGGTTCTCCCAGCCCTTCTGGAGTCATCTAAGAGAAAAAACTAAGTGGCTAGAATCCAATGGGACTTATCAAGAGAATTCCAATCAAAATGACCATCAGTCCTCTTAATAGGTCAGTCTCTGCTTTGGCTCTTGCTGCCCAGTATCCACAGAAGTTACTAAGGTCCACCATGAGTGATAAGGCAGCAGAACTGTGTTGGAGGTGAGTTATTTGAGAGGCCCTAGTAAGAGGGGAAACCATAGGCTTTTAGAGCTTACTTTTATGTAACAAATGAAGAACCTGAGATCTAGAAATGGGAAATGACTTGCCCAGAGCTTCACAACCACTTAATATCAGAGTTGGAATTAGACTCCACCTCTCCTGACTTCTGGATTCAAGTCCAGGTTTTTTTTTCCCCCCCTTCATCAAGCTGCCTGTCATTTAATATATAAGAATAGCATTCCTGTTAGAGCTCTCTAGGATACTGGCAATTTTCCATTGTTGATTTGTTTTCCTTAAATATAAATGGAAAACTATTAAAATGATAACACATTAGAGAGAAAGAAGGGAGCTGGGGGATGGTCCACTTAAACACTGCCTATGGTTTATCCTATGGAAATGATGAGTTTTTCTGAGGTCCTTGAATAAAAGTAATATTTAGAGACTAATCAATCTTGGGAACATAATTAATATTTGTTATTTGCAGGAAGTGGGGGAAGGGGGACAGAAAATACACACACACACACACACACACACACACACACACACAAAGAAAAATACAAGTCATGTTAAATTCTACTCCCCAAAAGGTCATGGTTGACCCTAGGCTAGCATTAATAATATAATATGCTATGGTATGGATGGCCAAAGCATCCTAATGTGTTGCCACCCATGCCAAGGGCTTTTGCATTTTGCAAGAGGGTACCTGGAAAGGCTGTACTGTAATAATGAATTACTAGGGGTAAAATTTCAGCCTGTGTACTATAGGGGACAGATATGGTTTTTAGAAATTAACCATCTGGATTCAAAATCCAACCCTAACATCATGATTTCCTGTGTGTAACTTTGGAAAAATCTCGGTACTTCAGTTATTCATCTTTAAAGCAGAGATAATAATAATTAATGTACCACCTACCTCATAGGATGATTATGATGGAAGCACTTTGCAAATCTTAAATCATCATTGAAATAATGATGATGATGAGAAATTTAAGTACAATGTAAGTTCTTGGAGGGAACAAGAACTTCTTTGCTTTTTGTCTTTGTTTACCAAGGTGATTAATATTTGTCCTCCAGGTGATTAATATTATAAAGCAACATAAGTGGGGCAGCTGAGTGGCTCAATGGATTGAGAACCAGGCCTAGAGATGGGAGGTCTTGGGTTCAAATTTGGATGCAGATACTTTCCAGCCATGGGACCCTGGGCACATCACTTAACCCCCATTGCCTAGCCTTTACTGCTCTTCTGCCTTGGAACCAATGCACAATATTAATTTTAAGACAAAAAGTAAGGCAATGTAAATGCTTTGTAATCCATGTAAAAGGTACTTGAACTTCACATTGCATCTAAGATCTATCTTTTCTATATAAGTATTTTACTTGTATTATAATGTGGCAATGAGACCTGAAACAATACTTCACCTTAAGAACTAAAGATGAACATCGTACAGAGGGCAATGGAATGATTCATGGTATATAAGAAGATTGTAGAATATAATTAGTGAACAACCATGTAGAATAGGAGTAAAGGGTGTCATTAAAAATCGTGTGACAGAAAGAGAAAATGACTGGTCATTGGTTGAGATTCAAGGACGATAGGTAGATGACCAGACTGCTCCATTATTATCTTTGTGAACTCACACACACATCTGGATCAAGGCTTGCAGGTGGGCCTACATCAGCAAACTTTTGAGAGGATGTAGTCTTACATGATAGGCAGGTTCAAAAGGGTCACAATCTACATTACTCGAGGCAACTCCCAAAAGGATTAGATAGCACATCTTTTTCAATATTATCCAAACTGCTTCACCTCATGCAAAATAAGTGACAATAAATATTTGTTGAACAGAATTTAATTGAATCAAAGTATAAGTAATTGTCTTGTCCTATTGGACATATGCACACTCCCTTGCAAATATGCACAATGCTCATGTGAATAAATAAATGAAAAGACCCAGAAAGCCACCATTTCTAACAACTAAGGGTTAACAAACAGTGCAGCTTCTACCATAGTGCTTCCAATGCATGAAATATGGTCTGATCGATATATGAATTCCAATGTTCAGGCATTCTTGAGCTCCCACTTACCAACAGCTTGAGAGCAAATGGATAAAATTGGTGACCCAGCCAAGTAGTTTCCAAAGTGCTTTACAATCTGCAAAATTAATCAGAGGGCTGTCAGGAAGCTTTAGACTTATTACTTTTTAATGACATTTTTTATTGCTTGCTAATTAGGAGGTGAAAAAAGGGTGTAAGTCACTGCTAGTATTGTAGTTTCTTAAGTAAATTAGAACAGAAGGTCAAAATAAATTGAAAAGTTATTAACTCCATACTTTTCGATGGGTTCCATATAATACTCATCATTGTAGACCCAGGGAATGGGGGAGAGGGAAGGAGGTGTGGTTTGTATATGTGTGGAGTTTTTTTTTAAGTTTTCACAGATGGCACAAGCTAATTATTCTCATTTGTGTAGCACCTTACACCTCTGTAGACTTTTTTCAAAATGTTGGAAAACAGATGATCACGTCTGTTTTTGTAGCCGTGTGAGAGTTTTTTCATTAACAAGTTCAGGCAAGACCATCTGTGTATTTTAGTGAAAAGTTTACCACCAGCAGTGAATTAAAACTTTAAAACAATAGCTGAATGGAGCATTTCTCATCTGCCCACATACAGTTGAATCTGGATTATTTCCATGCTAAAGAGGCGGCATAACATATTGGGACTGGAGTTGGACTTCAAATCCCTCCTCAGGTATCCAAAACTGTATGACCCAAAGTTGTATGTGAGTCATTTATCCTCTCTAGACCTCAGTCTCCTTAACTGTAAAATGATGAGTTTATGGCCTCTAAGATCTAATCTATAGTCCTATGATCTTAATGGAGCTGGACAATATAATGAATCATACCAAATGTGGGACAGTCAAAATAGTATACAAATCATTTCTCTTCGGGATTATATGATTAGTTGTGATTTTAGACTTTTGTTTTAATTTTCCGAGCTCATGCTAATTGAGCAGAAGAGACAAGACAGGTAATAGGAGTGGCATGCCATACTGTAAATCTAGAACTCAGGGTTCTAGTCCTAGCTTTGACATTGATGCCCATGTGGCCTTAGACAAGTATTTTGCCTTACTCTTCTTGGGCCTGTTTTCTCACCAATAAAATGAAGGAGTTATACCAGATAATTTTTCATGCCTTCTCCAGCTCTGTGATTCTACAGTGTTCCCAATATCTAGCCATGGACTAAAACTTCCCCACAGATTAATCTAGAAAGTGAATAATTTACATTTGTTCAGTATCAAATAGCTAAAGCACATTCCTAAGGCTGTATTAGCTTTAAAGCAAATGAGTCATATCTCTGAGTCAGGGTACACCCTCCTACTGAGGTTTAAATATATATTTATACTAGAATCTATTGGTTAAATAGTATTTTGTAATTACATCAATTCACATTGATGAAAACTGATTTTGCAATGTGATTTTCCCCCACAACCCAACATAGTCCAATGGGGCCATTATAAAAGAGAAAGAATGGGTAGGGGTTGTAGGAGAAGAAGCGAGAATCAAAGGAATTATGAGACACCAACAGTGAAAAAAGGTCTTCAAAATGCCTTCTAGTGCTAAAGGGTGGTAAAATGTATCCACAAAGCCAGGAATGCAAATAGATTCCCTTTCAAGCTTCCATCCTGCCTTAAGATTATGCTAGCTAGGCCAATGATCTCTAAATATTTTTGACCTCATACTCCTGAAATGGATAGAATGATTGATTTATAAATAATATGTTCTGTGGTACTAATATTTTTAGAAATTATAAAACACAAAATGGCATTTAATACATTAAAGATAAAATAAATGATTTTTCCAAAATTCTTCTGCTCTTAAAAATTATTATGAACAATTTAGTGAGAACAATAGGATAATAAATGCCTCTGAAATGTGATTGAATATGCTTCATTATTTTTTGGCAAGTGTTAGTTTAATACTTCGTAATTAAACAGTTCAAACAAAGGTTTGCATCTAAGTTCAGGTTATTCTGATATTTGGTTTTAATAGCTCTAATAGCAGTGGACAGGCAGCAAGGTGGTGTGGTAGGTACAGAACCAGGCCTAGGGTCAGGAAGATTCATCTTCCTAAATTCAAATCTGGCCTCAGACACTGACTAGCTGTGTGACACTGGACAAGTCACTTCACCTGGTTTGCCTCAGTTTTCTCATCTATCAAATGAGCTGGAGAAAGAAATGGCAAACCACTCTATTATCTTTGCTAAGAAAACCCCAAATGGGGTCAAGAAGAGTGGGACACAACTGAAATGACTAAAAAGCAACAATGACAAAAAGAGCAGTAAGGCAGTCAAAATAAATCATGTTTCCCTGGCTTAAAAAAAAAATCCCAAGAGAAGAAGTATATATTTCATTATACTTATCAAATCATGAATTTCTCTTATTAATTCCATTCACCAATTATGCAAAGGTTTTTGTCAAAATCTAGTTAGCACATTTCCATCTTCCTCGGGGTCAATCAGTTGTTTTTGATAACTAATTGAAAGCTGTGACGTTTTTTGGACGCAGCCATGTAACTGTGGAAAGAGTACTGAGCCTAGAGTCAAAAAGACGTGAGTTCAAATGTGGTCTGAGATACTTATTAGTTGTGTGACCCTAAGTGAGTTGTTTAATTTCTGTTTGCCTCAGTTTCTTCATCTGTAAAATAGGCGTATAGTTGCACTTACCTCCTCTATTTTTTATGAGGATCAAATAAGATATTTGAAAAATGACTGACACACTGCCTTGCATGTAGGTTTTATAATAGGGTGATAAATTATATAAATGTTAGCTATTATTAATTTTATTTTACATTTTTAACAAATGAGTTCAAAATCCATGGAAATGTTTCATGTAGAAGATTTTAGACAGGTTAGAGAATTGTGTTTCCAAGATTTTTAAATGTATAAATATGAGAATTTTAAGGGGTGACATACATGGCATTTAGCAATAGAAGTTTAGTTTTTTAACTGTCTTGAAAATGATGATGGCTTTGTACAATCAACAGTTAATATCTTAAGGCACAATATACACTTAGGTTGAAGTTTATCATTGACAATAACAATAGGGGATAGGGATCAGGTCTACTATTTTCCTCTACCAATAGAGTCTGGCCCCTTTTTCTGTAGCTTAGACCAGTGATGGGCAAACTTTTTAAAGAGGGGGCCAAAGGAAAGGAAATGCTCATCTGTTTCTAAGGCAACTCTTTCACTGTATTGTATCCTACTCATTGTATTCATCAGATTAGGAATAATGTCGTGGAGCCAGATAGAGCATTTCAGGGGGCCGCATCTGGCCCATGGGCCGTGGTTTGCCCCTCACTGGCTTAGAGTCTTGGAGTTGCCTAAAACACTGAGACTAAAAATGCCTTGCTTACAGCAATAGCTAATTTATGTCAGAAACAGTATTTGAACCTGGATTTGGCTGGCTTTGAGGCCACCTCTCTATCCCTTATTCTATTGCTCTTTTTCAAATGATCTTCTTGATCATTTCAGTTTTATGGGGTAACTCATCTGATTAGATTAGACTATCATTGATTTTACAAGGAGTTACTAGGATTGAGAGAAGGGTCAACTCTCTTGTTTTCCTGTGGTTCAATTGTTATTGTTATTGTTATTACTATTATTATTATCTTAAATCTGTTGTGGTTTTTGTAGGAATTGTTTTAAGTTGCTTGTCCATTTTATGAGAACGGGTTTAGTGAAAACCAGATAATATAATTCATAAATCCACTTAACCAGGCAATGCGCGAACTGTAATACATCACAATATGCTGAAAGCATATGAAAAGTGAAGATGCCACGGTCAATTTCTCTCTATTGTGAATCTCCCACTTTTCCCTCAGGATATTTTGTGTATCGTATAAGACAGTAATCATGTGACACCCCACTTCAGAGATTTCCTGTTCGGCTTAGATGGAAATCATTGCTGACTCTCTGGGGGGTCCTTACCACCCTCAAAAGGGTGGCTGAAGAATAAAAAGGGTTAGATTCATCTTCTTATAGGTCCTCACTGTTTTGTAGTAGTGCTCCCTGTCATTTTAACTTTATCCACCAAGGAACGAAATTGCAAAAGTGAGAATAAGAAAAACTCATACATATATGAAGCTGTAAGTTTTGCACAGTGGTTTTCTTACTAAAAACCTTGTGAGGTTGGGAGTATTTTCCTCATTTGGCAGATATGCAAACTGAGGCTCAAAGAGGTTAAATAATTTGTAGAGAATGACTCACCTTCTAAGCATCCTGAGGATGGATTTGATTTCAGGTCTTCCTGACACTAAATCCAGTGCTCTAGATGGCATTGATGAGCATGTGAACTAAAAAAGACAGTCTCCTATCAAGGTTGACCCTACATATAAGTAGAGGAAGCTGTCACCTGGTTGGTGCCAATACATACGGATATCTTTTCTATTGATCTTCCAGCATAATATCCTCTTTGTTCACCTTTATAGTCATTAATAGCTTAAATGACCACAACCATTTGTGTTTATATGTGATTAAAACTTACAAAGTGCTTTTTGCATAACCAACTTCCAGGTTAGTTATGTAAATATGATTATTCCTATTTTACAGATGTATCTGATTCTGAGTAGAGGCAGCTGTGTCTCAGTGGTCAAGAGCCCTAGGCCTGAAGTCAGGAAGACCTGAGTTCAAATCTAGTCTCAGACACTTCCTAGCTGTGTGACCTTGACAAATCATAACCTCTCTATGCCTAGGAGGCAACTAGATGTCTGGGCCTCTGGGCCTAGAGTCAGAAAGACTTAAGTTCAAACCCAGCCTCAGACACTTCCTTGCTGTGTGGATCTAGGCAAATCATTTAACCTTTGATTGCCTGACAAAAGAATCCACTGGATCCACAGGAGAAGAAAATTGCAAATCACTTCAGTATCCTTGTCAAGAAAACTCCAATGATAACTATAGTCCATGGGGTCATATAGAGTTGGACATTACTGAATGAATGAACAACATCTGATTCTGATTTGCTCACGCCTGTGAAGTATCAGGACTGAAACTCATAGTGATAGCTTCCAACTTCAAAGTCCAATATTCTTTCGAAGATATTATCCCCAACGGACCACACTTAAAATTGTCAAGCTTCTAGTCCCCTACCATTAGCATTTGAGTTTAGGGAAGAGGAGAAGGAATAATAGTTCATCAGATTAATTACCTGTTTTTTTAGAATATTGGTCAATGGGAATTTTGACTACTGAGGCAGTGAGAAACAAAGCAAGTACTTTACAGTAGCGATGAACTCTTGAGTTCAATATAGTATTGATAGTTATATGAAGGGAAGAAGGCTGGGTGTGGGTGGTATATGTCTATTGAGGCTGGTGGATTGATTCTCCACCTGAGTTCTGAGTTGAAGCTGATCTAGGTGTCTGTAATAAGTCCAGTATCACCACGTTCCAGGAGGTCGAACTCTGTTTTACAAATGTTATTTCATTTGATCCTCACAAGAACCCTGCAAGATAGGTACTATTATTTTCACCATTTTGCAGTTGAGAAATCTGAGGCAGAAGTTAAGTGATTGCCTAGTGTTATACAACTAGTAAGTGGCCAAGTTAAGATTGAACTTGGATCTTCTTGACTCCATGCCCATCACTCCATCTAGACTGAGATACCTACCTGCCTTATGCCCATCTCTCCTCTTTCCCTAGAATGGCATGCTATCAGACTACCTAAGGAGATTGAAATCTGCCTAATCTGGAAACAGGGCAGGTCAAAGGTCTGAGAGACAGACAGACAGACAGACAGACAGACAGATAGATAGATAGATAGATAGATAGATAGATAGATAGATAGATAGATAGATAGAAGCAAATTAATTAAGATCATGGATGAATATGAAAGAACTGGATCAAGGGCAGGCCTATGGTGATAGGACACTGGTAAGTTGGTAAAAGTTGGTAAGATCAAGGATGCTCAAAGATTGTCTACTTCACAGTTATGCTCAGGGCTACTCTTCTTTAATCGAGAGTATAGATGGGTTAGCATATCCATGACATCTGGACTGATTAATGTTTCTTCTTCATGAGAGATTTGAATCTACAAAAATGGCAACTTCCATGGGTTACATCAGAAGGCCTGTTGGGAAGTTATGGGTAAGGTTTAAGGTAGGACCCTCCAAGTTTTTTTAGTAATTAGTCACATGAACAGAAATCTATATGTGTCTATATTATGTATTATATTTGTATGTATTACACAAATATGTTATATATGTGAGTATATGTCTACATATATTTGTATACATTATATATTTTATACATCATATATTATATACTTATATACATTACATATTTTTTCAACTCTTAAAAATCCTTTTCCCTTCTGCCTTACAAAGTCGACTTCATTCCTTATACTTTCTAATATAGTTTGATTCTAATTAAATATGATCCATTTTGGAGTGGCAGAGAGGCTTCAGAACATTCCTGTGGAAGTAATAAGATGAACTTCCTAGAAATTTCTGTGTCAGCCCTTTGATGAGAAGAATACGAAATGATTGGATTTTCTTTTAAAGAATTTCAGGGTTTTCAAATTAGCAAAGAAAAAAGATTCTGGTATCTTAATTTTGTACTTTTCCCCACGTTTTCTCACTAGATTTGTCTTCCATAAAAAATGTCTTTGTTTCATCTTTATCCTTGGGAAATTTTTTGGTTTCGTTGTATTCCTCCATATCTAATGTTGAAAGCCCATAGTATGCTTAACACTTTACAGACAAATAAAGGAAAGAGAGCACCTCCTTCTGGAACCTCCATGAAATGCATTTTTTAAAATGTTTATTACATACAGAGTATTTTTCTAGGCTAAGGGGTGAGGTGAGGATGAGAGGTGGGATACTAAGTTCAACTAACCCATGGTCTCTGCTATCCTGGAGCTTAGAGTTTAAGTATATAAAGTTGTAGTGGTTAAGAGCTGGCATTTGAACTGAACTTTGAAGAAAAGGACTGAATGAAGCAAAGAGGTAGTAATGAGAGCATCCCAGGCATAGGAAACAGTGTGAGCAAAGCCATTGAGTCAAAAAAAGACTAGAGAATTCTTTAGTGTCAAAGAGTAGTCCAGTTTGGCTACAGAAAATAGAGTATGCTTTTACATAACAACCGAAGAGAGAGGGAGGAACAGAAACAAGTGATGATAATTCCAGATTGTATAGGAGTCTGAATGCCAGGCAAAGGAATTTGAACTCAAGACAATAGAGAGACATTGAATGTTGTTTTTTTTTAGCAGAAAACTGGAATTAGCAATCAATGAATAAGGAAAAATAGTTTGGCACCAGAATAAAGAATGTGTTAACATTAAATTAAAAACTCTAGGTTCTTATTTTCCATAGAATTTATTAATAATCCCTTGAAATAAAGAAAGTGAATAGGTAGAGGTTTAAAGCCTATTTTTCTACTCTTAAGTCTGACCATGTGTTCATCCTCCCGCATGACTCTGCATGACTCTGTCCACCTCTCGCCTCTTGCTCCACAGTCCAAGGAATTCCAGAGAGAACCTGGAGTTCCACACCACCTTCTTATCCTTCATCTCCCTGCACATATCCCTGTGTGTTCATGTCCATTCATTCAGCATAGGCTGTACAAATGGGATGAGCTGGGTTGGATAAGGTGGGGTGGGGGGAGCAGGCAGGGGAATGGATTCTATTACGCAAATGTATTGGGGAGGGGAATAAATAGAGATGGTGAGAATAGAGAAGAAGGGAAGGATACAAGAAGTATTGCCAATTCTGAATCTATATCATTAATCAAACTTTCCGAGACATTAAAAACACTGCATTTTAATTTGATCTTATTGGCATAAATCAAGCTTCCCCCCATCAGGTCAATCACTATAGTAACTCTAGTGTCCTAGTGTATATTTGACCACCAAAGGAATCAATTCATTCTAATTCATGCATCCCTTTGAAAGTGTCTGATAGTTACACATTTGTTTAAGGGTCTTATGTTCATCCCAAACTGCAGCTTTCAGAAATCAAGCTATAAAGACTCACAGTGGATTTGCCTAACATCCCTTAACTGGATGGAGCTGGTGCCTATAGAGAAAGGCATGTCCTCTTTCAAAGAATCAACCCCTACTGCAGTGATGGCTTTGGAGATGGAGTACCTGGACCTGCCCCCACCTCCAAGACTGAGTGTGTGCCTGCCCCGCCAACCCAGTGCCATGCCCCTCCCCTACACTGAGTGATGGGCACACTCTGCCCCGCCCCTTACCCCCACACAGGGGAGACAGAAAGCACTCCCATTAGGCTGCTAGGTGGAGGGGTGGGTGATGTGAAAAAATGTCCTTAGGCACAGTGGAGAGGGGGAGGGGAGCAGCTCCACCTGAGTCTCTCTACCTTTCTAGTAACAAACTTGGGGATGGGGGTGGCCACTTGCCCACAGAGAGGGCTCTGCATGCCATCTTTTGTACTTGTTTTTTAGATTTGCCATCACTGCCCTACTGTATCCAGAGGCAAAGCCTTGGTCTGTAAAAGTGTCTGACTTCCTAGGGGTAGTAAATTAAATAAATTGTTTTACTATGTCCATAAGCATATGATAAAGAAATCACAAACAGTTTGAATCTTAAATTCACCATAAAGAAAAGTATAAGTATGTTCTCTGTGAATAAAGACGTATTCACAGAAGCATTTTCACTGCATTTATACCAAAATATTTTATTTATTCTTTATGTCTGTCATTGTCCTGATACATGATACTGACCAGTGAGTCAATGTAACTTTGAATACCCAATATGAGCAGAACTTTCTCCTGGAATGGGAAAGGGATTTTATTCCAGAGCTACTTTGGGTTCTCTTAGGTCTTACAAATAATATGGTCATGGCTTTAAAGCTGGAGGAAACCATAGAGGTCATCTGATCCAACTCCTTTATTTTACAGATAAGGAAATCAAAGCTCACAGCCAATAAGTGACTTGCCCAAGGTCACAGAGATACTAAAATATTAAACCAGATTCTCGGATCCAAATTCAGTACTTTTTCACTATGTGATATTCCTACAAATCCAAAAAGGAATGGTGTCTATAACTGCAGTGATTTCTTCCCTTTAGGGAACTGTGACTTCCTCCTACATGTTTTGTTAAAAAGAAAAAACTGAATGGAAGAATTATATAGGCAAAATCTAGAAGGATGGGTAAGTTTTAGATAAGTACTAAGAATGAGGAAGAATATTCTTCAACAAAGAACACTCACTCTTCAAACAAAAATGAAGAAGGAGTAATGAGTTCTTGAGTAGGGAACACAGAGTGGCAGAAGCTAGAAGTGGACCAGACCAGCTTAACTCATCTGGAAGATGCATGTTGGAAAGTAGTATTAAATAAGGCTGGCAAAGCATTCATAGTATACTTATATTTAATGTTGAATGTGATAATGAGTCTGGTGATGCCTAAGTAAGTAGTAGGTAGAGTGCTGGCCTTGGAATTGGGAAACTGAATTTGAATCCTTTCTCACATGCTTCTTAACTCTTTAACCCTGAATAAATCACTTATTTTTTCTCAGCCTCAGTTTCCTAATCTATAAAACAGGGATAATAGCAGTACCTCTTTCACAGGATTATTGGGGAAATTACTAATATATGTAAAATTCTTTACAAATCTTAGTTATATATTAATGCTAGTAACTATTGTTATCATCATTATTAATCCCAAATGGTGAGATATTATTGGTCTTTGAGCAGCTAAATGACAAGGATGAAAGCTATATAATACCTGGCAGTGTCACTGGCATTGGCAATCCCTACTCAAATAACCCTTAGTGCTTTCTGGAACAACAGGAAATTGTTACCTTTATTTCTTTGACTCTTGGTATTCTTTATTGAGGTAGATGGCAAAGAGGAGATGTTATCACATTTATTTGTGAACTGCATTTGGAGCTGATCAAGATCCATACACAAAACAATCTGGCAAACTGAGTCTCCTGCCCACCTCTGGTTCTAGGAAAAGAGATGGTCTTCTACCTTCTGCACCCAGAATGCATTTTGAGAAAGGGCAAAATGGCTACCTACACATTCAGCCCAGACTCAGTGCTTGTGATGAATTCTTAGACTCACAGTTACAATTATTGCTAATGGTAGTCACACTTCACAGAAATCCAGGGAAGAGAGAGAGAGAGAGAGAGAGAGAGAGAGAGAGAGAGAGAGAGAGAGAGAGAGAGAGAGAGAGAGAGAGAGAGAGAGAATTTGTTTTTGTTTGTATTTTTACAGTGATAGCTTCCAGTGAGAAATCATCTGAAGTTCATTCTCCCTTCTCCACACTGGAAGGAAGAATATCCACCAAAGACAAGTAGAAATCCTCCTCCCCTTGGTCATTTTAACTCTTTGGTTGTGGAATTTGAGAGTTGGGGGGGGGGCAGAGAGAATCAAAAGGAAGCACACAGCTCTGATCCAGTCATGTGACCTGTTTGACATTCTCTTTCTCCAAAAAGTCTTTCTCCAAAGACTTGATGGTGATATTGTGCTAGTCCAGGAAAGAGCAACCTACTTCTCACTGTATGTGCTTGAAACATATAACTGCTGCTGTGATTACTTTCACTTGGTATCGTGAGATGATAAACTACCTTTTAATAGAACATTAACATTAATCTAAACAAGATTAGTGGTGCAAAGCATCTTTCGAATAAGCTTGCTCAATTAAAACAGATGGTCTTCCATGCTGAATCCCATTATGTTAATATGCACTCCCCCCACACAGAGAGCTACCCCCCTCTCCCTACACCTCACACTTCAGTTGTGAGAAATATTGCATGCTTAAATTTCTTTCATTTCTTTGGAAGCAGAGCATACAGCATCCTATACATTGGGGTCTCACCACAGTTTCCTATTTATATAAGATTATTTGTGACCCAAAGAGACCTCTGTTGTTATCCTAAACATGTGAATAATATTTACTCTTGCTTATCATATTTGTGAAATGATTAGGAAGTGAGTATTGGAAATAAGGGATGGATCCTGCATTTCCAATTATCTTTTTAGACATTTTGCACTGGTTTCCAGTAGGTATCTTAAACTCAATGTCCTAAACTGAAGTCTTCATCTTTCCCTCTAAATCCATGATGGCAAACCTATGTCACATGTGCCAAAGATGGCACACAGAGACCTCTCTGTCTATGGCAAGTGTGCCATAGCCTGACAGAGTTAGTTACTAGAAAGGCAGAGGGACTCAGGCAGAGCTGCTCCCTTCCCCCTCTCCACTGGGTCTCCACTGGGTCTCCCCACCTCTCTGCCCAACAGCTCAGTGGAAGTGCTTACTTCTTCCCCTGAGTGGAGTACTTGGGCCTTTACCCTCTCTTTATCCCTTCCCTGTCTGGGGTAAGTGGAGGGGAGGGAGGGACTGTGGCAACTCAGGATGCTCATTCTCTGGGGGAGGGGGCATGGCACAGGGTCTCTAAAAGGTTTCCCATCACTGCCCTAAACCCTCCCTAAGTCCAAACTTTCCTTTTTCTGTCAAGGGAAACACCACCTTCCCAAGCCAATAGACTTGCAGTCTAGGTACCATCCATGATCCCTTACTATCTCTCACCCCTAATATCCAATTTAATGCCAAGACCTGTCAATTTCATCCATTCAACATCTCTTGAAAATGCCCTCATTTCTCCACTGGTGCTGTTACCACCCTGGTGAAGACCTTCATCATCTCATGCTTAGACTATTGCAGTCACCTGCTGATGGGTCTGACTGCCTCAAGTTCTAATCTATCTTCCTTCAGACATCAAAGTGATGCACTCATGACTAAGTCACCTCTCTACTCAAAACACTGCAGGAGCTCTCTATTGTCTACAGGATCAAAAACAAAATCCTCTATTTGACATTCAAAGCCCTTCATAACCTATCTCCCCTTCACCCTCCAGCTTTCTAATCTTTTTATACCTTATTCCCTACTATGTACTCTTTGATCCAGTGCCACTGGCCTGCTGGCTATCCCACAACAAGATATTCCATTTTTCTACTCCAATCATTTTCTCTGACTGTCCCCCAGTTCCAAAAATGCTTCCCTCAACCTTATCCATTGCCTTCCCTGACTTCCTTTAAGCCCCAGCTAAAATCCCATATTCTACAGGAAGTCTTTCCTAACCCCTCTTCATCATACAGCCTTCCCTCTTTGAATCATTTCCTATTTATTCAGTATATGGCTTGTTTGTACAATTTCTCTGCTTATCTCTCCCCTACCCACTCATTCCAACCCCATCCCTATTACATTATTAACTCTATGAGAACAGGGACAGACTTTTGTTTCTCTTTGTAACCCCAAGTCTTAGCACAAAGTAGGTGCCTAATAAATGTTTATTGACTGATTCACTGACAGAATTAGCATTTAGAATTCCCCAACTCTGGAGTAAACTCCTGGAGGTCCCTTACATTCCATCTTGGTAACAGTTCCAAGGCAGAAGAACAGTTAAGGGCTAGGCTATTGGGGTTAAATGACTTACCTAGGGTCACATAGCTAGGAAGTATCTGAGGTCAGATCTGAACCCAGGACCTCTCATCTTTTGGCTTACCTCTCTATCCATTGAGTCACCTAGCTGCTGCTTCAATGTACTTTACATGAATTCTCATTCCATCCATACAACAGCCCTGTCAGGTAAGTACTACAGGTATTATTGTGGGTGAAAATTGAGTCTCAGTGAGGGAAAGTGATTTGCCAGGTTCACAACTACTAAGAATCTGACGTAAGATTCAGGCCCAGATCTCTCTGGCTCTTAGTTCATCATTCTTTTCACTGTAACATGCTCCCTCTGACTTTGCTGTCCCCAGAGCAGGGCTTTGTACATAGTAAATGGTACCCAGATGTTTCCATAAATAAAAGAATGTGATTCAGCAATGAGGAGGTGTTTTATACTGTAATTCAAGACACCAGCAAAAAGAACTGTCCAAGATTTTGGTACTAGGTGATAGGAAAAGTTGGCAAAAGAGCTGATCTTTGTCTTGCATCCAAGTATCCAAATGCTATTTTCCAAAATGACTTTGCATTTGAAAACAGTATAGAATTGTGATCTTTGGTGGACTCTAATCAGTTTGATTTGTTATCTTGGCAACTTTTTGTTCAGTTATTAATAATAATTTCTTCAAAACCTCCCATTTGTTTCTTGAAATGCAAACAATTTTTGTGTCCTATACAACATAGTTAAAAAAAAAAAAGGTATTCAAAGGTACAAGCCAGCCATTAAGGCTTGTTAGATTTTTATTCTTTGCTTTCAAAAACACAAGCTGTTTTTTCCCCCGGAAGAGCATGTAATGTGCGAAAACATTAGGGATATTGCAAAACGGTTGTGTGAAACAACTGTGGAAATACCGCACTCAAGCATTAACCTACCGTTCTGCTTTTTTCTCTCCCTCAACTGAAATGAGATAATTTCTCAGAGTCTTTATCTCTTCCCTCTGTATAATTGCAGCTTTAAATCAGGAAAGCGTTTAGAGTTATGAATGCAAAATGCACTGAGATGTATTTAGACTGTACTCACCTGTACAGCCAAGTGGCTGCAGCGTTCCCCAGAGTAGAAACAATGAGAAATGATAGTAAAGTCAAGATTTTCTCCTGAAGTGTTTTAGGAATCCAGCATGCTAAGGAGGGGCGTGTATTTGCCTGTCTGCTCCTTTTCTTCTTGCCTCCCCAAGAAGCAGATCATTCCAAGGCATTTGTTTCACTTTGTAATTGGGTTTTAAATTAAGATACACTTTATAGCCCTGAGTACTGAGATAAAGATAGAGCTCAAGGTGAACCTGCCTGGCTTTTTGTTAAGAGAAAGAGAAAAGATAAAACTCTGGAATGACAGATCCCCTACTGTGACATTTGTGCAATTTAAAAATCGCAGGAACATTTTAACATCCAGTTAGCAAGTTAGCTTTAGATAGTCAGTGCCTATAATTGCTAAGCTTTTCACATCTCTTGGTAACCAAGGAGGAGGGCAAGGATCGAAGGTCAATTGTGGGCTGTTGGTTCAAATTATATCTTTCAGTTTCTCAGTCCATTCTGGCGGACCTCAATATATTGACAAACACCAAGCTCTTCTCTCCTCTAGGAACCAAGAAGACCTTTTGCCTGCATCCCCACATGCATCCTCACTGACCATTATTTTTGTCTGGACAATGAACTGCTGCCAAGGTAGCCATGGCTGCCAAACCTGGGTTTTTTTTGTATTATGTCTATGTTTTTCTACCTGATGATAATGAAAGAGACTTCTGTACTTCCCCTACACACACACACACACACACACACACACACACACACACACACACACACACACACNACTTCCCCTACACACACACACACACACACACACACACACACACACACACACACACACCACTTTAGCACAGAACTGCAAGTGTAGTAGGCATTCATTCTTATTGAATTGGACTACATTAGGTTGCATTTTTCCTCTCCAGGTGTTTCTCTTTTCCACAGTCAGTACTTTTCTAGCCCCAAATGCCATCAGTTCCCTGGAAAAGATTTTTTTTTCCCAATTAAGGAAGTCCTAGAAACCCTTGCATGAAAGCATCTGTCAGTCTTCCAATGTGAAATCAGCAGGAGTCTGATCCTCATTTGGATCACATGGGGTTTGGATCAAGTGGGAGTTAGTTAAATGAGGCTGGACTGGCCTTTAACAGATGAAGTATCCCAGTGCAAGCTAAAGATAATACTCTAGGTTTTCCATTTGTGTGTTGGGCTGGCAGCACTCCAGGTCTCCTGTTTCTCATTTTTCTAAATCATCTAAAAAAAAGTCTCTCCCACTTCTTTGACCTTTCTGCAAATTTTAATTTACACATGGAAGTAAAATGCCATATAATTTTATGATATTTTATGCATTAGATGAGACTCTTCAATGCTTCTCCCCTCTTTTTTTTATTCTTCATCAAGATTTTATGTCCAAAATTTGCAAGGGACAATTGCCATAGGATAAATATTTCATTTGTGTGAAGTACCATACATAGAATTTTCCATTTAAACAAAATTTGAAGAACACTGGCTAACGTAAGGTAGATACTAGTGAGAATTAAAAATTCTGGTACAAAGGCTACACAAAAGGGGTATTGATTTTCTCAGAACAAACATCATCAGCCAGCTTTTTTGTATGGAGGTAGGGAGTAAAGGGCAGAGAAAAGAAAGTAGATATACTTATCTTCATGAATTCAAATCTGGTCTCAGACACTAGCTATGAGAATTTAGGCAAGTCATTTACCCCCTTTGCTTCAGTTTCCTCATCTGTAAAATAAGCTGGAGAAGTAAATGGCAAACTTCTCCAGCATCCTTGCTAAGAAAACTGGGATCACAGAATCAAGCATGACTGAAACAACTGAACTACAAAGGGAGTAAAGGATGGAGGGAAGGGAGAGGATATTCAAGAAAATACTAAATGATGGCTACCTGATTTTTAATGATTGCTTTTATAATTTTAGGAACAACCAGGGTATACAAAGCTATGTGATAGAGTACATAAAGAATTCACTTTGATATCAAGAAGACCTTTGTTCAACTCCCACTTCTGACATATATTGACTGTATGACCCTAGAAGAGTTGCTTAATCTATCTGTTCTTCCTAAGCTATATAAGATGGTAAATTGAAGGACAGTTGCCAGACTTCATGGGTGAAGGTATTTCCTTCACCCAGGAGTGTCTTCCACAAATGAAATTACAAATCTGGACTATGGAAGGGAGGGATTTCTTTGAGAGTTCAGTCTAGAATATGTATCACTGAACCTTAGAATCTCCAAACTTAAAGGAAATCACCTAGTGTCACTTCCATCCAAATGCCCTCAAGTTAGCTCTTACCATCATTTAGTTTCTTCTCAATTTAAGACCAAAATGTTTCAAAATCCTTCTCTGCCATGAGATCTCTGAGGGGTTCATCGTGGCTTTCCTTTTCCATCTCTTCCTAGCTTAAATTCATCTTCCCCAAACATGAAATAAGTTTTTCAAATCCTCTCTGTGGCCATAGAAACATCTGTGCCCTATTTCTACACAGCTTTACACCCACTTAAAAGTCTCATGATCTTGCCCTCCAGAATTTATCTTGTATCCACTTAGTTTACATATTGCATTCCTCTTGTGGAATATAAGAAGCTTGAGGGAGAAGACTTTTTATTCTCTTGTATCTCCTCTTTGTATCTCTTTGTAAATCTGTATCTCTTTTTGTATCCTAGCACTGTGGGCCATAGTGAGCATTTAATAAACGCTTGTTAATTAATTGATTACAAGGCGCTTGGTAGGCAATAGAGACAAAGAGACAAAGTAAAATAGCCCCTAGGCTCCAGGAGCTCATGTTTTACCTAGCAAGTGCCAATTCTTTTTGGATTGTATTTCGATTGGTTTAGATTAGATTCTTTGGATACAAAGTAGGCCATATATTCTAAATTGATTTTCATTTATTCAAATAACTTTTCCTGTACATTCTCCCCTCTTACAGAAGCAGCCTTGCATAGGAGATAAAGTGCTGGTTCTGGAGTGAGATTCCAATCCTACCTATGACACAAACTAGCTTGGAACCATAAGCAAATTCCTTAACTTCTCTGAACCTCAGTGTTCTATTCTCATCTGTATCACAGAAATATCTCATTGGGGTGCAATGAAGCTCAAATAAGATAACATGTAGACTTTTTTGTTAACTTGAAAGGACTCCATAAATATTAATTATCATATCCATATAGGATTTTCTGTGAAAGGCTGTACAAACCATGAACGTCCTTTGTAGTCTGTTATGGAGTTTATTGCCAGACTTGAGCTACTCTTTCTGACCAGGAACACAAGAATTGGAGAAATATAATACTGTCCAAGTCAAAGAAGAGTTGAGAAAAGCATGTTTCCAGCCCTAGTTATTGAATTATCTGAGGTATCACTTTTCTTCTCAAAGAGCACAACAGGGGGGCAGCTGGGTAGCTCAGTGGAGTGAGAGTCAGACCTAGAGACAGGAAGTCCTAGGTTCAAACCCGGCCTCAGCCACTTCCCAGCTGTGTGACCCTGGGCAAGTCACTTAACCCCCATTGCCCACCCTTACCAATCTTCCACCTATGAGACAATACACCGAAGTACAAGGGTTTAAAAAAAAAAGAAAAAGAAAAAGAAGAGCACAACAAACTACTCTCAAATCCAAATGTAATTGTAATTTTAAGAAATAAATATTGGTCAGATAATACTAATCAGTTGCCGCACACTTATTACACAACAATTATGTGGTAGGCATTGAAGATGCCAATATAAAGAATGAAACTATCTCTACTCTCAAAAAGCTCACAAAACACTACTCAGTAAACTCCAGTGGCTCCCTATTGCCTCCAAAATCAAATATAATCCTCCATTTTGCATTTATGGATTTTCATCACCTTGCCTCATTTTACCTAAGACTTCTTAACTTTCCCCCCACCCCACCCCATGTACTCTACAAGGTATTCACTGTTCTTAGCATACAATGTTCAATCTTCTGTCTCTGCTCCTATAATTGCTGTCCCCTATGTCTGGAATACTTAACTCTGCCTCTTACTTTCTCTAGCTTCTTTAAAAATTCAGCTCAGATCCCACCTTCTGCTTGATACTCTCCCAGTCAATTCAACTCACAAAACATTTATTGAGCACTTAATATGTTCCAGGCACTGTGGAAGCCCTGGGAAGACTAATACAAGCAAAAAAAAAATAGCCCCTGCCCGTTAGGAGATTATATTCTAATGAGAAAAGACAACATATATTAGGGATCTGAAGAACTGAAAGAAGGTACCCAAATGGGGTACAGAAAAGTTGAGAGATTCAGGAGTGGAAATGGAGGAAAAAGAGAATGAGCATGGCTGGCCTGGGCACTTCCTCAAAGAACTCATCAATCCCAGTCCTCCCCTCCCGGCCCCCCAAATATAAGCCTTTTCCTCTGATATTACCCTCCATCAACTGTTACTATCTTGTATTTACCTATTTATTTCAGTGTCATCTCCTCTATTAAAAAATGTGAATTCCTTTGAGGAAATGGGTTATTTTTTTTGTTTCTTTGTATTCCTAGTTCTTAGCACAATATCACATGGTAAGCACTCAAGAAATTATTATTGATTGACAATGTCTGATTGAAGTGAAACAACACTAGGGTGTCTTGACTCCAAAAAGTTTGGGAATTATCAATTGCAGTGGAATGCAGCTTAGTAGACTTTGGTGTGAAAAGATGTTTGCATTTAGCAGTCCCTATTTTATTTACTTTTGAAAAATGGTTGGCAGCCAACCCAAATCTGTTTACAAAGGGAGCAGAACTGGTAAAGTTCAGGTTCGTGTTTGGATTCAGCCCCAGCAAACTGATGCTGTAGTCATGCCAGGCAATTTGAGGCTGCCAGCTGACGGTTCATCTCGTCAACAGAACGAAATGAGAGGAAGAGATTCATCAAATAAACTCTGTGTGGAATTTGGAGCACTTTAATTTGATTCATTTCCCTTAAAAAAATTACTTTGAGCACTGCTTCATCTTTCTACATGGTCTGTGATTCAGAATCTCTTTCAGTGAGCCTCACGGCTCTTGGTCATAGCAGCCATCCCTGGATGGAACTTACAGCCTCCCTCTTTCTGAGGCTGATCTGTGACCGAGTATGAGAAATGGAAGGTGGGTGGAGGAGAGTGTCAAATAGAGTTCTAATGATGAATCTTCAATATTGCAAGAAGGAAGCCAACTGGCAAAAGAGTAAGCAAATATGCCTACATTTAGCTGTCACAGTGACTCTCCTCAGGTTAATGGACTCCCAAACTTTGCTTTATAGCACCCCTCATATAACTGTCTCCAATTATTTCAGAGGCATCACAAATTCATCCATTATTCACTTCAATTAAAAAATAAATGTAGGACATCTTTTCAGAAGGAAGTAGGGAGTATTACCAAAAAGAAAAGTAGATCTTCACTATCTTAAAGGACATTAATTGTGCATGAAGATATCCTAGACTTTTCAGGCTCTTTTTTTTCTGGTCATTCAGAATTTCAGGTGAGACAGAAGGTGGGGGCTAAAAGAAAAACCATCCAAAGGTTCTAGATCTTTCCACCCCTAGGTAGGGTTATATATCTGTTTCCTTAAATGCTGAAATGTTATCTACTACATATCTCCTCTTACCCTAACCAATAGTCATCTCTGTGATTCTTTTCCTTCTGGAAGACTGAAGCTCCATGAAGACAAGATTTTATGTTGTATCTAAACCCAAAGCCTACCACAGGGTTTTACATAGTTTGATTTTTCATTGGCTTGAACCTATGATTGAATTTGTTTAGGAAACTTGAGAAACCCTCTTTGCATCCAGATTGATACCTACATTGGCATTTTTAATCTTGAAGAGTTTCTTATAATACTGAGTGATGAGTTGTGACACACCTTGAGTAATATAGTCAACATGTGTAGGACTTCAGCCCTCATCCTTCTGACTCTAAGATCTGCCCTTTATCTTCTATAACATGCTTTCTCTCTGTACATAATAGGGTTTAATCAATATTTATTGAATGATTCTAACTGAAATCAGTTTCTTTTTTGACATAAACAGACAAGTGCTTAAAATCATTTATTTAACTCGTACCTTCTCTCTTAGAATCAATTCTAAGACAAAAAAAGCAGCAAGGACTAGGCAATCAGAGTTAAATGACTTATCCAGGGTCATACGACTAAGAAGAGTCCAAGGCCAGATTTGAACCTAAGTCCTCCTGTCTATAGGACTAGCTCTCTATCCACTACTACCTAAGTGTCCCAAAGTAGATAAAAACTTGAATTCTTTTCTTCACAGTTTCAATCTTTTGAAGGTAGAAGAAGCAACAAGAAGAAATACTAGTTTGGGTCTGATTCTGACCAATAAAGATGAATTGGTTATCATAGGGGTTATCCTATGTCCTAGGATTGTAGGACTTAGGGTTGAAAAGGACTTTCAAATGATTCCCAAAGTGGGCGCTACTGCCCCCTGGTGGGTGCTGCAATGATCCAGGGAAGCAGTGATGGCCACAGGTACATTATTCTTTCCTATTAATTACTATTAAAATTTTTTTTAAATTAATTTTCAGGGGGCTAAGTAATATTTTTCTGGAAAGGGGGCAGTAGGCCAAAAAAGTTTGGGAACCACTGATCTAGTCCAACCACCTGATTACAGAAAAGGGAAACAATCCCAGAGAAGTGAGGTAACTTGCTCAAGGTGGTAGGGTACTGTGTAAAGAAAAATAGCTCTACCACTCCCCACCCGCCATGGCACCCAGTTGGGAATCAAACCCATTATTTCAGAGAAAATAACATTACCAGTAACCCAAATACAATGATATGCATAAACAAGCTGCAACTTGAACTCAAAGACATGATATCAAGGACATTTTTAAGAATATATATGACTGGGAAAAGAGATGTTCTGGTCAAGTATGAAGACAACAGATCTCTGAGGCAAAATATTGGAAAAAAGATTCAACTCAGTCAAAAGACCTGGACTCAAGTCTTGACATCAACATTTCCTATATATGTGACCTCGGACAAATCATTTCACCTTTCTGGGCCTCAGTTCATTTCCTTATAATAGGAGCCTAGATGATATTGAGAGTCTCTTCCAGCTCTAACAGTGCTTAGTACAACTCTTGGCAGATAGTAGATATTTAATAGATATTTTATGACTAATAGTCTATGAATCTAAGATGGACAACCAAAGTTCAACATAGGTATATCTGAGATACTAAAAGAACAAGAGAAAGGCTTCTTAGCTCCATGGGATCTATCTTGTTTTGAAGACATATGGTAATAAATAAATAAACAAAAAGAAAAATTAATGAATGAAAAGTACAAGACTAGAGAGGGGAAAAAATGCATGGAGGGATTACCATATCCGTTGCTAGAAGAGTAGTGATACATATGGCATCATGGATTACTCAAGTACCAAAATATAAACTAATTTGTAATCTAATCCAAATAGAAGTGTTTATTAAGCACCTATTATGTGCTTCCTCTAAAACAGAAAAGGAAAGCTTCACTAACATTGGCCTGTACCTGTTTCTGCTTCCTGATCTCTCATTTGCTTGAGATAATGCTTCTCTTTGCAAATAGTTACCCAGACTTCTATCCTCCCTCAGGTATTGGAATCTTTCTTATCTAAGCTGGCCTCACTAATAGCAACTGAATTTCTCATCTCCCATGCTTTATTAGTGTTCAGAATTATCTTTTCTCCATAGATCCTTGAGGGAAGAATCCCTAAACTGGGGGGTAGGGGGGTTTGGTGGAGGGGGAGACACCTGGAGATGAGGGGCAGAGTTGGTGCCTCCAATCTTCTGATATGTTTATGTATTGTTTAAAAAAAAAAAACGCTATCCTTAACAGGTAGAGGCCACAAATTGCATTTTATTCTGAAATGCAGCAAAATCAGAGAAGCTGTGAGGTCAATCACTCTGTCTCCCTGATTAAGTAGAGACTTAATCATGTAGTGCTCTTGTGGCGTGACTGAGAGGAATGTGGGTTTGTTTAAAGCTGTTGAGCAGGAGAATGGGGCCTCTCTCAAACAATAAAGCAAGCCATCCCTCTACCTGGACCTTAATTGCAAATGATCTCATTAGCACAATCATGATGTGCAGGACCCTAATGAGATGCTGGCAGATTCTAAAAATAACCAAGATCTTGTTTCTTGTATATTAAAGGCTATTCCCTGGGGCCACTCTCCCCACTGTAAAAACTGTCAATTCAAACATCTTTTTCATCAGCACCTAATATATATTGAATGCCCAAAGTGTGCTACATGCTGTAGATTATGTATAGGAGGCCTTTATTTGTCAAAAATGGGAGAGAGGCTATCAGTGAAGAAAGGGACATCTTTAAAAATCTGTCTTTGAGAGTCCTCAGAACATTTCATTAAGAAAAATCATAAAAATCAACCAACAGTTTTAGTGAATTTATATTTTTGGAGCTGTATATTAAATAGTAGAGTGGAATACAGGAGAGACCTAGGACCAAATCTTGTCTCTAGCAACTTGTGACCAAGGGCAAGTTATTTCACCTCTCTGAACTTCAATCTCCCTATCTGTAAAACAGGAATAATAATAACCATAGTACTTAAGTACAAGCATTAAGATCTTATGTGAATATTAGCTATTATTTATTTTATAAGCTACATGACAATGAGCAGCTTATTTTGCCTATCAGAACTATCTTCCTCATCTGCTTAATAATGCACATAATACCTACTTTGTAGGGTTATTGTAAGGTTCAGAGGATATGTACAAGTATTTCAAAACATAAAGCCCTACATAGTCAGCTCTTATTATTAATGTTGCTAATTTAGACATTACTACTTCCATGACTAATAATAATATCATCACCAACAACAACAATAATAACAAATGGAATTAATAGTGTTTTAAAGTTGACAAAACTCAAAGTCTGAGAATTTTGTTGCCAACCATGTTTGCATGTAAAAGAAATATGAGTCAGATTGGTAAAGGACAATGATTTTGCCTTTTCACCTTTGCTTTTGTGCTTGCTCACCAATCCTAAAAGGATTTCCAGCCCTTGTTCATACATTAATTCTGTAAGGTTTCTATGACAGAACCCCTTGAATCAGGATTGGAGGAATAAGATTTCCATCAAGTGGTTATATGAGGTACAAGCAATTTCTAGCCCTAAATCATATAGTTGTCTGAGACGATACACTTGAGTTCGGCTCCAGATATGGTTGTGGTGGCTTATAGTCAAGTGTTTAAAGAGGTATCAGTTTTACCTATCAAGAAGAGGCTTTCTAGTCATTGCATCCTAGCAGAAAGTAGCCATGGTGGCTATTGGGTAGCAATGTAGAGATAAAATCCTGATGCTAGTAACCAAAAGAAGTTTGGTGACCTTAAGACCAGAGAAATTGGCCCAGCAGAAAAAACTGACACAAAGACAGTGCTCTCAGAACACAGATCTTCTATATTCAGAAGAGTGTGTATTCAACAGAGAGCAGCATAATGATATCTCCTCAGATATTAACAGCCTTGCCCTGTTGAAAGTGCAACAGATCTACTTTCTAAACCTGTATCCTAGCCATGTGAATTCCCTACAAAAACATTTCTCTGCATAACACCACCATCACCCTACCCCACCCCTGTTGCATTAAACCCCCCACCAAAAAAAACAAACAAACAAACAAAAAAACTGGGGCATATTCTCCCATAAATATATCACTGAGTAGAGGAAATTGCTTCTGGAGGTGCATACAAGTCTGTTTTCAAAAAAAAGATAAGCTAAAAGAACAAGGCCATTATCTTTCATCCTCTTGCCCCACAATCCCACCTTTCACATTCAAATTTGACCAACCTCAAACTGTTCAGGCTTTAGGCTACCTTCTACTCAGATTATTTCCTCTGAATCTTATGTCCAATGAGGTGGGCACTATAGATATGATTTCTCATTTTACAAATAAGAAGCCTAAGGCTCAGAGATGTTCAGTGACTTGCCTATTGTCACATTGTCATTGTCATAGATAGATTATAAGCCCAGATCTTCCTGATTTGTGTCCAATATTTTATGTACTATACTAGTGGTATGTGAAGTAAATGCCTTGACTCTCTGGAAGGGGATGTGGCATAATCCCAATGGACATTGGATGATAAACAGCTAGTTGAAGAGTGTGAAGATGGGTCATGCCATGCTTCTCCCTATCCCCCATAGTTTATGCTTCTCTCCAATATTACTAGAGTGCCCATTCTAGCTCCTCCTGAGGCTGTCTAATTTCACACCCTATTTCTTTTTGCTCTAGTATGGGTCCATAAGAGTACCTTACCTCAATACAGGCAAACACAACAATATTTCTGCAGGTCCTATTTATACAATTTCCACCCTCTCCCTCAGGATACCCACACATAGCCTCCTAGGAAACTTTGTAGTGGTAGTAGGCAAATTTTGGCTGGCTCTGTACCCCTTATCTGGCTCTGGACTCTGGGTTAGGGCCAACTGTGAATGAGTACTCCCACTCTCCCACCCCAGCCCCCATACTTCTCTTATCATAAATGCTTTAATATTATTTGTACAAAAGCTTTTAAATTCCTCATAATCAAAATTTCCCTTTTCATTTTTAATAATTCTGTATCTTATTTGGTTAAAAAAATCATCTCCTACCCCTAACTGTGAAAAACATATGACTTTCTTCTCTTCTAAATTTTTTATTATATAATCCCATAATTTCTTTAACAGTAGCATACCCATTATTATGAATTGATTGTGAAATATGATATAAGATATTATTCTAAACCTAATTTCTACCAGATGGATGGCTTTCTGGTTTTTCCCAGAAGTTTCAACCAAATAGGAAATCCTTTCCTAGGGAATTTTGATGACTGTTGTTTTATAATTTAGTTTGAAGTCTTTACAAGCATTAAATATTTCCTTCATGCCCAATTCTTTTCATTATTTTCCATCATGTTATAAATCTTTGTTATGCCAAATGAATTCTGTTGGAAGGCCTCCTCTTTTTTAATTTTGGGTTTTGTTTTGTTTTGGTTTTTGCCAGTCTAATCCAATCCATTCCAACAAGCAGCAGGTCACTGGGTTGACCCAGCCTGGTGATATGTAGAAGCTCACTGTGCCCATTGGGTGTATCAGGGCTGAGACAAACCAAACTCCTACTTCGGGCTTATTCCATTCTCATCCTACAAAATAACAGATATTGCTTGAAGAATATTCTCTAACACATGCCCAGAGGAGTTGATTTGTAAAACAAAATGTACCCACCGTCTTATTTTCTCAATCACAGCTCTTGGGTACATTTTCACTGCTGTAGTGCAAGAGATTGATTGACCCTAAATAGAAAAGCCTTAGGGGCTTGCGAGCTGAGACTTTAGCTTTGGAAAAATTGAATGAAGCATGTTAATATACAGAAAGGAGACCAGCTTAATTGAACCCATCTCCTGACTTAGGAAGAATTAGGTGGTAGTTCTGAAAACACTGCAGTGATTCATCATGTTCTCTATTGAATGCAAGCATCACTCTCTCCAGGGGGTCCCCCCCTCTTCTCACCACTTCCAAAACCAAAGCAAAATATGATTTTTCTTCCTCTTAAAAACCCTCTTCACTTGAATTAGTTTAGAGCGAGTGAAAGGATCAAAAGCCACCCTGGGGAACTATGCTGATAATGGGGTTGGCATATATGGGATGGGAATTGCATCCAAAACCCAATTGTCTCCCCCAACATGGTTTTTGCTCCTCATTGCTACCAGGTTCCAAGTTCATCTTCCAAATCCAATTGCATTGTGGTGCATGGAGGTTTTTCATGTCTGGTTTTGGCACAAAAATGATGCCATTTCTGAGCAAAGAATGTACTGCCGTTAGGCTGGAACTTGGTTTGCAGATTATCTTCTGGGTGCTTGGGAGAGAAGCATGTTGTATCATTGGCTTGTTTCCCGTTATTTTTATTATCAGGACTGCTGTTTTCACACATTTGTTAGCACCATGATGATTGTTAAGCCATCGTATTATACTCACCACTGAACCAAAGGTACAAGGGAGACAGGCCTTGCTCCTCAGTTCTGCAGTTGATGAACATTATAAGACATGAGAATAAACCTGGAAGAGGTTTTTCTGCTCAGTTTGAAGCGCACAAAGAGGTGTGAAAACAGTATCAGCAGGAAGGAAAATGTTAGTGGCCACAGGTGCTAATGGGAGATGGATGGCACAACTAAGTTTATTTCACTGCAGAAAATCCAGGGTAGACAACACTGCAGTGGAACGCTTTCTCAAATAAATATAGTCCTCACTCCAACCCCCTCACTCGACCTCTGCCGACATACTGGGTAATGTCATATGCTATAGATGCAAACATATAATACCAAAAGAATGCAATTTGGAGAATGGTTGTTCTTGGCCAAATATCGGATGAGACATTGGAACATAAAGACGAAAATCAATCTACCCTCAAGGAACTAACATTCTATTTGGAGGTGGGGGAGAGAGGAGCAACATGGACACAGATATGTCAATACAAAATATATACAAAGGATATGGAGAGAAAACACTAACAATTAAGGGGTCTGGAAAGTACATATATATAGGAGAAGTCATTGGAATGGAGCTTGGAGCTTTGAATGATGCCAAGGAGAGGGAGTTCATGAAAAACTTGCAAGATATACTGTATTTTGCCAAATCCTAAGTGTGGATTTAAAAATCTGACTATCTGAGTACAGAACTGGAGATAGATGAATGGACAACAGTTCGTTTGAAAATGATATAGAGAATTAAGGGGAACTGCATGTTCAATGATGCAACAGAAAGTTTAATGTTATTCTAAGTTGCATTGCTATAATATTTGAAAGTTATACTTCATTTGTACTCTACTCTGGTCAGACTACATATGGAATGGAAGGTTCAATCCTGAATGCCATATTTTAAGAAGGACCTTGATAAGCTAGAGTATGCCCTCAAGAGGTCAACCAAAATGGCAAAAGCATATCAAAGGAAGATGAGTTAGAGGAACTTGTGGGAAATAGCATGAGAAATAAAATATTCATTTCGGTTATGTCTGATTTTTCAAGACCCTACGTGGGGATTTCTTGGCAAAGATACTAGAATAGTTTATAATTTTCTTCTCCAGCTCAATTTACAAAAAAAGAAACTGAGGCATACAGGATAAAGCGACTTGGCCAGGATCATATAGCTAGTAAGCATCTGAGGCCAAATTTGAACTCAGGGAGATGAGTCTTCCTGATTCTGGGCCTAGCACTCTATCCGCTGCACCACTCAGCTGTCTCAAGACAAAAATAGCTGTTATTAAATACATGAAGAGCTATCAGGTAGAAGGATTATATTTGTTTTTCTTGGCCCCAAAAGGTAAAAACAGAACTAGTGAGAGGTCTTTCTGGGAGGCAACTTTGGACTAC
The DNA here is from genome assembly GCF_016433145.1 of Gracilinanus agilis. Lineage (NCBI taxonomy): Eukaryota > Metazoa > Chordata > Mammalia > Didelphimorphia > Didelphidae > Gracilinanus > Gracilinanus agilis. Next base: position 260,728,811 of record NC_058131.1, read on the forward strand.
TTATAAGGGAAAAGTTTCCTAAAAATTAAAATTACCCTAAAAAAAAAAAAAAAAAAAAAAAAAAAAAAAAAAAGGACTTCATTGACAGGTAGCAACTACATGTCAGATATTGTAAAGGGTGCTGCTTCTGCCAGGAATTGGACTAGATGACCTTAGTTCCTTTTCAATCCTGTCTGTCTATCTATCTAATGAGGGAGAGAGACAGAGATAGAGAGAGGAAATAATGAATGAGTATATTTTTCCCAAAAGGCTTAGTGTAGTTTTAAACTTAATAGCTTTAATGGTAGCAAATAAATATGCCTACTTTTTTTATACACAGTGTCCCATAAATCTTGGTGCAAATTTAAGCTCTTAAAATTGATATTGTTTAAAAAATAGAAAATCAATTAAAGCTTTAAACTGCACTAAGATTTGGGATGTCCTGTATAATGATGATGATGATGATGATGATGATGATGATGATGATGATGATAACAATAACAGTAGCTAATATCCATGTAGTTCTTTATGGTTTGCAAACTGCTTAATATACATGCATTAGGATATTTGCATTTACATGCATATCTATAGGCATGCACTATATATACATGGATATACAAGTGTTCATACATAGACACATACATGCATACAAAGTTAATGCATGTTGGATATGTTTCTGTACATATGTGCATTTAAACTCTACCCATGATTCCCTTCATATAGAGAACCGCTAGTCAAGGCAATTCCCTCTACCAATGCTGATCACCATTTACGCTGCAATTTATAATCCTAGGAAGTTGTTAAGGACACTGAGAGCTTATGTGCTTTGCCCAGGATCAAACAGTCAGGATGGACCAGAGGCAGATCTGGAGCCTGTGTCTTCCTTACCCCGAGGCCAGCTCTCTGTCCACTCTGACACACTCATTGCCTCCTCCTTCCCATCTTGCTTCCCTTTCCTTCTCTCACTTTCAGAACACACACACACACACACACATGCATACACATACACACAGAGTCCCAAAAGTCTTAGTGCAGTTTTAAGCTTTAAAAAATACAAATAGATAATGAAAATGGCATAGACAGAATGGAAAACAATCAGTTCCCAAAGATTGGGGTGGGGGGAGGGAGAATGGACATCATGTGTATATGTGTGTGTCGAAAGTAGGCGAAGTGAAGGGATCCAAAGGGAGCCAGATGGGGAGGGACAAGAAATGTGTCATAGTGGATAGAGAGCTGTCTCCAGAGTAAGGAAGATACAGGGTGTAGTCCTGCCTCTAGTCCATCTTGGCTGTGTCTCCTTGGGCAAAGCACTAAAGCTCTCAGTGCCCCAAAGGAAACCCCCTAAAACTAAAAATTGGAGAGCAAATGGTGATTTAGTTTATATGAATATATGTGCATAAATAAACATGTACAACATGCATTTAGTGTGTTTGTAGACCGTACATACCTGTATAGTGCATGTCTGTACACATATGTTTATACATATATATCTTTATGTGCATCCTTTAAGCAGTTTGCAAACCTTAAAGAACTATAGATGTTAGCTGCTATTCCTAAAGTATCATCGTTATTACACAAGGTATCCTGAAAGTTATAGGTCAGCCTTAAGCTTTAATTACTTTTTAATTTTTAAACCAATAATAATTTTAATAGCTTAAAGCTGCACTAAGACTTCTGTGACACTCTGTATAAAAATATAGGCATGCCCACTCGATACACTAAGGGATCCATGATTGCATCTATGTGGGTAATCCCTCCATCCGTGTTTATGAGGTTGCTGTGGCCAAAAAGAATTAGTCACCTGGTGACCAGCCTTCTGGTGATAAGCCTCTTTAAACTTTGCCAGTTTGGTCATCAGCCAACAAACATGCAGACTATTGCCAGGCACATAGTAAAAGCCTTTCCAGCCTGGTTATAGGATATCCCAGGGTTTCTTCATGAGCCTGACCTTTGAGAAGCCAGAGTCACTTCCACACCAAGATGAAGGAATAAAATAGAATTATAGTGAGAGAGAGACAGAGACAAAGACAGAGAGATAGAACGCTAACTTTGTAGTCAAGAACTCCATCAATAAGTGTCAACGATCATTTAAATGCTTATTATGTGCCAGACCCTAAGCACTGGAAATAAAATACAAGCCAAAAGAAAATCAGCCAATATCCTCAAGGAGTTCATATGCTAATGGGGACAGCTGCATATCACAAGAAGATGGAAGAGGGAGGTACAGTGTAGTTCCATCAGTAGGTTCTTGGGAACATGGTAGAGATAAAGCCTAGAGCATAGCCTAGAGAGAGAGGAATGAAGACCCAGGAAAGCCTGGATTCAAATCCTACCTTTGACCCACACTGGATTTATGTCCCCAGGAAAGCTACTTAAATTCTTAGTGTTTTAGACAACTTTCTAAGATTATAAATTTCAGAGAATGTGATGAGCTACCTTGGTAGAAACAGTTGGATTATCTGGAGAGCTCCATAAACTTATTGGATTATAGGTCCAACCCCTGTCTCAATCCCTATAGACAGAGAAACATAGTTTGTTAAATGTTTCTTTTTAAAGTATTTATTTGTTTGTTTGTTACATTAAAGTTCCCAGATAATTCCCTCCCTCCCCATTTTCACACTACAGAAGGTATCATCTGACAAAAATGGTATGTGTATGTATATATATAAAACTATCTTGCATTTTTCTCTTTATCAATTCTTTCTCTGGAGGTGGCCATACCCAAGTTATTCTTCAAACAATACTTCTGTTGTTGTATATAATGTGCTCTTGGTTCTACCCATTTCACTCTTCATAATTTCATGTAGGTCTATGTATTTTTCATTAACCTGTTTGTCATTAATTACAGCACAGTAGTCTTCCATTGAAATCATATATGCTCAATGTTTGATCCATATGGCACTGGGATGTTTGCCCATATAACTGCTCCATTAGGATACGTGTCTTAAATAGAAATTTCCAGTTGACAATGAGGTGGACCCTCAATCAAATAGCAAGAATAGCATAGGTTATATTGCATATGGGAAATTATTCAGTGCTTTTAATAACCTCGAGATTTTCTCTGAACCAAAGTCTTATCTTTGGAACAAACAAACAAAAAATTAGGCGGGTCATTCTCCCTGCCATGCTAAATGGCGGGAATCATGCAATGCCACAGTTCGACCAATTTAAGTTGTGGATAAGCCAAAGGACAGTGGAGAGATGTGAGCAAGGCTTGAACAGGCTACAACATATTACCAAGCAAAAATCTAATTAAAAAAAATAAGATGGACAAATGAAAGTAGAGGCATTTTTAGTAATGATGTTATCATAAGGGTTAAGGGAATGGCAACCCTCATTCTCCATTAAATTAAGTAATGCAGTCTAGAATAAGCATCACCATCTCATGTATACATAAATGCCAGTTGAAGTATGTGTGTGTGTAGTAGCACATACACATACTATATTACCTATATGCGTAGAAGTGTGTTTATGTGTGTATACACACACATACGTATCAGTGGAAGTAAATAGGAATACTTCCTTGTAATATGGATCCATTAAGGGAAGCAACAATAGGAGTTCTCTAATTTATAAAATTGTTTCAGTTCAGTGTGGAATGTACTCTAAAACATTCTTTCTCTTTATTTGCCTTTCTTTGCTCAGTAAAGCCCCAAGACAGGTATCATCATGGAATTCCAGTCTGAAACAAAAAGGAAAGATGAAATACTGGTGTTATGGGGATGGCTGGAGGTACATGGGAATCCATTGCTTACAACAAATGTTCAATAAAATATTAAATTCCCTAATGTTAAAGGTAATTCATTATCGTTTATCTATAAACTTTAATAGGAGTCTCAGGAATTTGGCTACAAGCTAGTAACATGCAGCTTTATTCTTGGGAAATCTCTCATTTCACTAAAAGGCTTACTTCTGAAGCCATATTTTAGTAAAGATCAGTTGGTCTGATATGTCAAAAGATCCTGACCTCATTTACCCAGCCATGATGAGGATGACAATTAACCTTGACACAATTTGAATCCAGGATTCCAGAGAGTCTGGGTTTCTGTTTTTTAAAGACACATAATAAATAAATAGCATATTTAGATAAATAAATCTGCTTAGAAAGAAAGACAGTGGAAGGCAACAAGGACAATGCCAAGCCTGGCAGCATTCCAGAGGTATCCAGCGCACCCCTAGTCATGTCTTTAGATATGTGCCATGTATTCACTATCAAAGGTGTGTTTTCTTGAATCATTCAATTAATATTTTATTATATTATTCATATAGTTTATGTATTAATCAACCATTTATTAGGCACTTCTAAATGTTGTAGGCACTGTGCCATCCACTGACTAGGCAAAGACAAAAAAAAAAAAAAAAAAAAAACAATGTCCCTGTCCTCAAGGAGCTCAGTCTGATTGGAAAGAACATATAAATCCCTTCTCTCGGGTCAATCAATCAGTGAACATTTATAAAGCACCTACTATGTGCCGGGCACTCCATTAAGCACTGGAGATACAACAAGAAACAAAAGACAGTCCCTGTCTTCAAAGATATTACAATCATTAGATTAGGAAGAGACAACATAGAAATCCCTTCATTTAGTTCAAACGCCAGCGTGCTGATGAAAGCCTGGCGTTTGGGTTTCTCTGCATAATCTAAGAATGTCCTCCTCCTTTTTCTCCTGCCCAAACTCATCCATACCTTACTGCTCCACAGGGGTCAAATGACCCTTCCCAGACAGGCTTCACTTGGTGACATGGAGCTGAGAGCAGCAAGCCAAGACCTTTTTTTTTTTTTTTTTCCTCACAAAGGAAAAACATCTGTCTTCACTGCCTCTTGCTAAGTACTAGAAAATGAAGAGCAAGTCATTAGCCATTAACCATGTTATCCTTCTGGTGCTTATTACTAGAGTGTTTTAATGAGAAGGCCTTGACATTTCACAAGGCTGAAAGTTATCAACACTTTGTTCCTCTGTAGTTGGATTTGCTACATATCACTTTTCTTGTTACATTGTCGTTTCAGGGGTGGTGGGTGGAGAGGGCTTAGTTAGAACTGTTGCCCAAATTAAGAGCCATGGTTGTTTCATTTTGATGGGAAATCACTGAGATTCACTAATGAGGGTTTCATATCTCAGCTTCAATTGCAATGCCAAGAAAAGAACTTTTACATATAGAATCTTCCATAGTTTGCATTCTTTCGTCTTTTTTTTTTTTTGCACCTTCCCCCCACCTTCATTTTCTTAAACTGAGGACAGTTAATTAATAATCTAGACCACAAAAACATCCTTTCTGGAACAGGCGGCATCAAAACAGCCTCTCATTAAACTGCAGGCTTTCAGAGGTGATCGCCTGGGACCCGATCGTCAGACGCACACACACACACACAGCTGAAGTCATTTGAATCACTACCCTTCTTTTTTACTAGCCTTCTTTGGTTTTCCCCTCAGTGCTATAAATATTAAATAAAGACACTAAGAGTTTATTAGTGCAATATTTTGGGGCGAACATGCTGGAAAGTGTAAGCATAAAATTAGTAACACCAGGTGGGGAACTTCCAGAAAGATGTATTGTTTCTCTCGGGTTTTTACTGCTCATACCCATTCCTCCTTGGGCCTGATTTTTCTCATACAAAAGAAGAATGCATCCCAGTGTTTCATTATCTGTGGAAGATACAAATTCAGTTATGATATTAGATTATGATATTGGATTCATTATAAAGAAAACCCAGAGGGAGAAGCAAGTTTTATGTTGCCAGTTGTAAATAAAATAGCATTGCTGAGTTTTTTGTTTGTTTGTTTGTTTGTTTTTATAGTCTCTTTTTTGGGTGGTGGGGGGGGTAGGACTTTAAAATGGAATGTTATTAAACCCAGAGCAGGTTCACTTAAAGATTTATACTAATTAGTTGTGATATCATGAATGAGTCACTTCATTCCTCTAATTCTCAATTTTCTGATCTGTAAAATGGGAAAAGTATTCCCTGTCACTCTCAGAGGGTTGAGGGGGAGGTACTTTGTAAACTTGAAAACTCCATAAACTCCATGAGAAGTCCTCAGCAAAGGTGGCATCTGATCAAAATTTTGTCACTTTTCCAAGTTCCTCAACCTATTATTACTCTTCTCAATGAATGCTTTAATTACCCCTTTCATAGCAAAATTGGACCCGAATAGAGATCTCTTTATGCTCAATATTCACAAGCTATCACCTCCCATTCCCACTTTAGACTTTCTTTCAGTCATGCATTTATTAAGCACCTACTGTGTGGGAAATACTGTGCTAAGTACTGGAGGGACAAAGAAAGAGCCAAAAGCAGACACTGGCCTCCAGGAGTTTCTATTTGAAGAGATAAGATAAATAATAAACAGGCACATGCAAGATACATACAGAGGACTATTAAAGGGGAAAGCATTAGGAAGAGGGATATCATGAAAGGCCTTCTGTGGAGGGTATCATTTGAACTGAATCTTAAGGGAAGCCAGGAAGGATTCTTGGAGAAGTGGGAGTAAGGAAGGAGATCATTACTTCTGTTGTGGAAATGTGGAGTTTATATTCATGGCATGGGATAAAATGAGTGCATTTTAGGCACAGAGTCAGGAGATTAAGGAACAACAAGTAGATAGAATGCAGGACCATCGAGGACATAGAGGGAAGGACTGTGTAAGACTGGAAAGCCAAGAAGAGACCAGTTTGTGAAGTTTTCTTTTTTTTTTCTTTTTTTTGTGAAGAGTTTTAAAAACCAAACAGAAATTTGTGTTTGAATCTGTAGCTAACAGAAAAACTCTGGAGTTTATTGAGAAGGGTAACATGATCAGATCTGCATTTTGGGCAAAATCATTTTGTCAGCCATGGGGAGAATGGAATGGACTTGGAAGACCCATGAGAAATGGAGGAAAATTAGGATGCTATTGCACTTGTTCAAGCAAGAGATGATAAAAACCTGAATTAGGATGTAACTGTGTAATGGAGAGGTGGGACTATATCCAGCAATTGCTGAAAAGGAACAAATGACAAGATTTGGAAAAATAGATAAATGGCCTGATGGAGTGAGGGTAACACCAGGAACCTACTAGAATGGCTGGGAGGAATAATGGTACCCTCAACAAAATAAACAAGTTCAGAAGAGGGCTCCGACTTGGAATTGGCCAGGGACAGGATCATTAGTTCTGTTTTGGACATGTTGAGTTTGATTGAAAATACCTCATATGCATAGGGGACACAAGAATATAGAACAAGAAAAGGGCTAGAAATGGATATAGATTTCAGAACTAGAAATAATAATAGGATCCAGATGAGCTGATAATATCACCAAGGTAGAGAAAAAAGAGGGTACACTCACGATTATAAGGGGAGAGCGCCAATGAAGATCTAGCAAAGGAGAGTAGGATGGAGAAATCTACTTCCAAAAGAGCTAAGCATAGCCAAATGCTGAAATAATGTGGTATGTGGTTGACTAGAGGAGTGGGGTTAGGGGTTGGGGGGGAAAGGAGGTTAATAATCATTTATTAAATGCCTACTCTATGCCAGGTACTATGCTAAGTGCTTTCCAAATATTATCTCATTTGGTCCTCATAACAATCCTTTGAGATAAATTACATTATAGCCTCCATTTTACATTTTTAGAAACGGAGGTAAAAGGCTATTAGGTGATTTACTCAGCATCGTACAACTAGTGATTGTCTAAGTTCCTATCTGAACCCAAGTCTTTCTGAGTCCAGGTCCAGTATTTTTTCTACCTGGCAACCTAGCTCCTAAGAATGCTGGACATTTTGAGCCAGACAACCTGGTTTATAGTTCCAGCCCTGGTATTTACTACATGTGTGTGACTTTTAGTAAGTTACTTTACCCCTTTGGAGATGGTTTAACCAATCAGCAAAATTTTGAGCTTCAATTCAGTAATCCCTAATGACTCACCTAGTTCTAAATTCCATGATCCCATGATCCTTTAATGTCTTCAAACTCAATAAGTAATTATCATTTAGGATGTGGGCAAGTCAGAGCTGAGAAGAACCTATTTCCTTTTCATTTAGAGTGCTAGGTGATAGGAAGGCACACAAAGAGAATGAGAGAGATAAGGGCTTCTTTAAGGTAGATGGGTATGCACGTATAGATTTGCTTTATATATATATATATACATATATATATGTATGTATACGTATACATATATATAATATACTTTACGTGTATTTTTTATATTTGTTTCCTCTTGATATTCTGAACCAGGGGATAGATAGCATTCTGACTGACTGCCCAACTCAGGCTCGGGGGCCTTATATTTCCATTTCCTACCTTTCTCCACATGCCTTCGATTGTAACAGTTGATCCCAAACCCCATCTCTTACCAATCATACAGCTAGCTCTTATAATATAAAAGATGCCTTATTAGCCCTGGAAGAGAGAGACCCTTTTTATAATTGTTTTAACATGAGGTCCCTCGGATCACCAGAGCAGATTATGACAATACAAGATTAGAACCTTGAAGGAATATAAGGATTCTTTGAGGGAGGCATGCTTTCTAGGCATGGAGGGGTTGGTTCGCATGAATCTCTAGATATGGAAGAATAGCTAGTAGTCCAGTTGGCTGGAATAAGTAGTTCATGAAAAAGCAGTATGTGAAATAAGTTTGGTCAGGGAGGTCAGTGTCAGATCTACACATTGCCTGCTCTCAGAAATTGCCAAGTGTGTGTATGTCTTTGTGTGTGTGAGTGTGTGTGTGTGTGTGTGTGTGTGTGTGTGTGTGTGTGTGTGTGTATCTTCTTGGGGTCCTGCATGGTAGAGGAATAACCTCACTTATAACACATAGTATGACCTGAATCCACTAAAACAACTATAACTTTGGACTTTATACATGAGGAAAGAGCCCTCAATTGCCTTAAAGTCTTTCTTGTAATCTGCTCTGGCAATCTCCAACAAAATATACACAAAATGACTTGAGGAACAAATTAGAGGATCAGGAAAAAATTCATGGAGCAGCTGGAAAAGGGAAGAAAAAAACATATATATAGCACCTATTATGTACTAGACACTTTACAAATAATATCTCATTTGATCCTCACAAGCTATTGTTGTTCAATCATGTCCTGCTCTTTGTGAGTGAATTTAAGGTTTTCTTGACAAAGATATTGGAATAGTTTGCCATTTTCTTCTCCAGATCACTTGACAAATGAAGAAACTGAGGCAAACAATTAAGTGACTTGCCCAGGGTCACACACATGGTAAATGACTGAGGTCAGATTTGAATTCAGAGATGAATCTTCCTAACTCCATGTCCAGTGTTCTATCTACTGTATCACCCAGCTGCCCATCCTTACAACTAAGTGCTATTATTGTCTCCATCTTACAGTTGAGAAAACTGAGGCAAAGAGAGGCTTAAATGAATTGACCCAAATCATACAACTGGTAAATATTTGCAGTCACATTTGAACTCAGGTGCCCTCGACTCCAGGCCGGGAGTTCTATCAACTATATTACTGGCTGAACCCTCAAGAGGGTTTCAGCTTCTTGGAAACAAAGATAAGGCATCCTAGGCACGGGGTCTATGCAGATTACATGATAGCTTTATGTTTTGATATTAAAACAAATGTATTTGAACTCTTTCAAATAACCCTTAAGAACCTAACTCATTTTCACTTTAGTGAGTAGATGAATTCAGCAACTCTTGCCCCAAATGGAAAAATCTCCCCTCACTCTAGTGGAGATTGCTCAGCTCACATGGTGAGCTATCCAGTTATTAGTTTTACACCATACATAATGAGCAATTATGACTAACGAACAATTAGCTACGTTTATCACAATAAAAGGATCATTTTCATGTAGTATCATTGAGCTATCCACATATGGTACCTACTTATTTTTTTTTGTTCTTTTCTCACTTGCTAATTCACAAAATTTGTTATTTGGCAATGACTGTCCTGTTCATTAGAGTGCATTAGCAGGTTCTACTATACGAAGGTGAAAATTGTACTTAACCAGTTTTTACAAACATATGGCCTGTTTCTGCAGTCTTCACTGAAGCAAAGTGATCACAGAGGAAGTCTTGGAGAGCCAAGTTCCTGCTGGCTTCAGTTAAACTCTCAGCTTGCCTTTTAGATACTCTTACAAAGGACAGGTAGTTGGCTCAGTGGATAGAGGGCCAGACCTGAAAATGAGAGGTCTTGACTTCAAATGTGACCTCAGACACTAGCTATGTGACCCTGGGCAAGTCACATAACCTCAAACCGCCTCATCCTTACAACTACTCTGCCTTGGAGCCAATACTTAGTATTGATTCTAAGACAAAAAGTAAGGAATTTGATAATAATAAATTAAATCATAAAAACTTATCTTGGGCATTTTTAAACATTATATATGAGCCTTTAATCACCGAGTTAGTCAATGCTGACTCTAAAAGAAAGAACACTTGACTCGTAGCTCTTGATTGAGCAATCTGATAGTTATGGACACATTTTCTATATCCAAAGAGACTAGACTCTAGGGGTGATCCTCTCTTAAAATGCCAAAGTCGAAAATGTACATTTCTTAAGACTTCTTTCAGAGTAAGATCAAACCTTGTTTTAGGCAGCAAAGCTATCTCACAATTTAGGATTTCATTCTTTTAAGATTCTTTCACATATACCTTCATTCAAAAAATATTTCTTAAGCACATATTCTATTCAGTTTCAATCCAAAATTTAGGGAGAACACTATTTCTAACCTGATGGAGCTTATAGTCAAATAGAGATATGTAAGAAACGCTGAATGACAATATTCAGTATAAGTACAGTTGAGGCAGAGGAGGATAGCATGATGTGGTATGGGAAGTCTGAGGGCCATTACATGTCTATGTGATCTCAGGTTGTTACTGGCAATAAGCCAAATTCTCAATGTTCCTATGCTGTTTAGCCAGTCCGCTAGGTGTACCTTCTCCTTTTTGGCTGTCAAGGGAATGATGCTGCATGGAACAAATTCTGAATGATCACCCTGGGGGACTGACATCTTTTTAAATTAATCAATGGTGGAAAACCACAGTGTCCCTGGTGTGTACTCAGCTTGGTGCTTCCCCATGTACCATTAATATTTAGGTCCTTTAGGACAGGGCCCATTGCTCTCTTCAGCTCTGCTCTTAATGCAAATCACCCAAAATCTCTCCAGGGCTAAAGAAAACCTTCTGATATCATGTGGGTAAAATTCATATTCTCAGGGAACTTTCCTGATGCTTTTCCTCAGACAACAGCAAAAAGCTGATGTTTCTAATCCCAAGGGCCTGATCTTGCCAACACAGCATCCCAGTTAATGGGTGTTTTGAGTGCAGATCTGTGGCAAGGCTGAGCTCCCATAAACACTCCAGAGTGAACCAACAAAGTAAAGAAAGGAGTGGGAGTTGTTGTTAAAGGAAAGGGGAGAAAGCCAAACTTGGATCCTACTGAGTGCAGCTTTATAAATGCATTTCAAAGTAATATAGTGGAAAGAACAGAGAGGGGGAAATGAGGAGTCCAGGATTCACATCTTACCTCTGCCACTTACTTAATTGTGACCTTGAATAAGACATTTAACTTTTTTGAGCTTCCGTTTGCTCATCTGTAAAGGGAAGCTGAATAACCCTGAAGACTTTTACTGCTATATATGATGAATTATTTGGGACAAGCAATAATTCTGATAATTTCATTTTGCAACAGCAATGGCTATGCCTGTATTTTCTATTAATACTATGCTGACTCAGAATGTCCACCCTTAACTATAGAAAAAAAATGGATTGAGCTGATTTATACACTTTTAGTTAATTATCATTTGAGTACTGGATTTTGCACCATATCCATGTCTTTTGTTGTATTTCTAAAACCTGTGTGTTTGGTTTTTTTTAATGAATGGATATTACTTGAAGGAAACATGGAAAAGCTATATCTCTTAAAGAGTACACTTCAGTTACTGTTAGGGATATTAGAGTGGCTGTTGTTGTTTTAAGCATTTCAAGGATCATTCAAACCCACAGTGAAACAGGGCCAGTTACACCAAAACACAAAGGAAATTGTAATAAAAAAATTTTTAAACCTTTAGCTTTTGCCTTAGAATCAATATTATGTATTGGTTCCAAGACAGAAGAGAGGTAAGGGCTAAGCAATGGAGGTTAAATGACTTGCCCAGGGTTGCACAGCTGGGAAGTGTCTGAGGCCAGATTTGAACCTAGGACTTCCCATCTTTAGGCCAGACTCTCAATCCACTGATCTACCCAGCTGCCCCACCAATAAAAAATTAATAATACCAAGAACTGACAAACTATTGCTACAAAAGAACTTAATCCTCATAGAGAAAAGACTTTTAGAGTCACTTGACAGCTAGAGAGGTTATTATTTATTCAAGTTCCTTAAAGTAGAATAAATTAGACCAATTTTTTTTGGTCATTGCTAGAAAGAAAAAATGCTTATCATAGGAAAATCAATAGTAAGATTGACATACTGACAATTAGGAAAAGGTCATTTTTACTGATGAAATTAACTTTCTCTTTCTTTCAAGAATATACTAAACCGTTGTCTAAAGAATTCTAAATCATCCTGCAAGATTTGGGAATCATCATCAAATTGTAAAATATACATACACAAAAATACTTTGGGGATTTTTTACTTACGTTGGCCCTAGAAATCTTATCCCCATGGAGGAAATGAATTATGAGTACCATAATGCTATATTAAGAAGTAACCTGAAAAACTCAGTAGTTTCCTCTGAGACTGATAATGTAGCCCATCAGAATGATATAAAATCTGATTTATCACTCCTGACTTTATTGAAAAGACCTAGAATTGCAATGATGTGCGTTAGCATAAAAAGTTGTATAGACTTAAGTTGTTTTTCTGGTATAACCAACCAGGATAGGAAGTTGTAGGGAAGAGAAAATTAGTGGCAAAGACAGGAAGGCTTATATTCAAATTCAGCTTCAGACTCTTACTAGCTGTATAACCTTGGGCAAGTCACTTAACTTATAATTGTCTCAGTTTCCTCATCTACAAAACAGGGATACTAATAACACGTACCTTTCAAGGTGGTCTGGAAGGTAAAATGGGATCATATTTATAAAAAGTTCTATATAAATTCTAGCTATTTTTGTTAGAGATTGAAATGGCTCCCTCCACACCAGAGCTCCTTCCCATGATGATCCTGCCTGTGATTTACCCTTTTATTGCTTTGGGAAGGGAAGAAGAAATCTTTCTATGAAGATAACCCTGAACATCATAGCTCCAAATCCATCAACATCTTTCTTTTTACTTATATTCTATTCTGTATATCTGTAAGACATAAACATATATATATAGCTATATAAGTATATACATATATTTATGTTGTGTGTACCTTTGGGAGAGGGAGATATGTGTGTGTCTATATATGTGTATCTCTTGTGTACATGTACATATGTGCATATGCATGTACACATGTGCATGTGCACACGGGGCACACATGTGGCAAAGTGAATATAGTGCTGGGACTTGAGTCAGGAAGAATCATCTTCCTAAGTTCAAATCTAGCCTCAATTACAAATAGTGTGACCCTGGGCAAGTCAATTAACCCTGTTTGCCTTAGTTTCCTCATTCATAAAATGAGTTAGAGAAGGAAATGGCAAACTATTCAAGTCTCTGGCAAGAAAACCTCAAACAGGAACATGAAATGGTAGATCACTACTGAACAATAACACACACACACACACACACACACACACACACACACACACACACACATCTCCTCCATTTAACTATGGACTCCTTAAAAGCAGGCTTTTTGGGGGGCCTTTCTTTGTATCCTCAGAGCTTAACAGAGTGCCTGGCATATACAAGGCACTTAATAAAGGTTAGTTGACTAGTTGACTGACTCTACTAGACTATAAATATATTGAGGTTAGAGAGCATGTTTATTTAGCCTTACTTCACAGTATAGTAACTAACATTTACACAAGAGGTATTTTGTTTGTTAATTTTATAAGCTAAACCTAACTCTGAATTTCTACTTACTTTATATTTATATTTTTCAGTTAGATCTTAATTACATAGTGTTCTTATTATTAAAGACCTATTCTTACGTGTGTCTTATTGTTCCAACTATAATATAAGATTTTTTTCCATTATTGGGTTTATACCTCAAGAAAACCATTTTTAATATTTAGTTTCACTTTATTTATTTTTAAATTTTTAATGTTTTCCGGGGTTACATGATTCTTATTTTCTCCCTCCCCTCATCCCTCTGCCCTCCCAGCGTTGACAAGCAATTCCACTGGATTATGCATATATATTATCACTCAAACCCATTTCCATATTATTCATTTTTGTAATAGAGCAATCCTTTAAAAACCCTAAATCACATACCAAATAAACAAGTGAAAAGTCACTTGTTTTCTTTTGGATCTCTATTCCCACCATTCTTTCTCTATATATGGATAACATTCTTTCTCATAAGTCTTTTAGAATTTTCCAGGATCATTGCATCACTTTTAGTAGCAAAGTCAATCACATTTGATCATCCCACAATGTTACAGTCTTTGTGATTAATATTCTCCTAGTTCTGCTTATTTCCCTCTGCATCAGTTCATGGAGGTCTTTCCAGTTCTTATAGAAATCCATCAATTCATCATTCCTTATAGCACAGTAGTATTCCGTCACCATCATATACTACAATTTGTTCAGCCATTCCCCAATCAAGGGACATCCTCTCATTCTCCAATGTTTTGCTAATTCAGAGAGCACAGTTATAAGTATTTTTGTACAAACAGGACCTTGCCCAGTTTTTTTTTTTACCTCTTTGGGATATAAACCCAGTGGTAATATTGCTGGATCAAAGGGCGTGCATAAAATGTAGGATTTTTGAAGACAGGAATCTATGAGTCATATTTCCTTAATATTCCCCCACAATGCCAACACATAGTACTTGCTAAATACATTTCTGAGTACCAAACTTGGGAGAACTTTTTCTCTTTCTAACATTCCTATGTCAAGTGATGTTTCCTCTCCTAATCTCAGCATTAAAATAAATATTCCATGTTGTATCTGAGTACTTAACATTTCACTTTCAGCTTTGCATTCTGAATTTCTACCCTTCCAGAGAGCTTCCTCTAGAAAATTCCTCCACTGAGTTCCCTTTCAGGATTTCTGCACTCAGTTTGTCATGTGAGATGTCCACAGGATCATAGGTGTGTAATATTTGAAGATAAAGAGACCTTAGAAATCATCTAATCCAATCCCTACCATATTGCAGATGAGGAAACTAGATGAACTACAGTTTCCTTCTAACTCTAAATTAAATAATCCTTTAAAAATAAGGTCCAGAAAGGGGAAGTGTCTTCCCAAAGTCATATAGCCAGTAAGTAGCAAAGGCAGTATTCTTATGAATATTTGGTATTTCTTTGTTTAAAAAATCCTTCATTTTTTCATTTGTAATCCATCACCACAATTAGACAAGATCTTTGAAGGCTAGGGACATATTCCTTTTTTTTTTTGGTTCCCTTCCTTAACTTTCCATTACAGAATTATACACCCAATAGATGCTTTAAAAACTTTAAAAAACAATTAGGATTGGGATTGTATGGATTTAGCCTGAGGAGGAACTTCCTCTCCCAATGAAAATTCTCACATCTTTTTTTCAACCTGCAATCCCTGAGAGTTGTAGGGAGCCAATGAAAAATTAAATGATTTGCCCAGGTCTTTAATAACGATAATCATCATCACCACTATCATCATCCCAAAGATGTTTTCAATGAGTCTACTGAAGATGAACTTTCATCCTAACACTTTTATTAACATTATGCAATCATTTTATTACCCGTGCAATAGCCCATCAGTTATTAAAGACAAAAAGACAATGATAGGAGAGTGACTTGTCTTGGGTCTGCATCTATCTGAACTCAATCAAATATAAGATGAGGAGAATGGGAACACAGTAATAATAAAGTTAAATGGCAGTATCCATATCAATTCACATTATTATCAATTCAGCTAGCGTTTATATAGCACCTTATGGTTTAGAATGTGCTTTATAAATATCCTTCATTTCATCCTCACAGTGTAGGTATTCCTATTATCCCCATTTACAGATGAGAAAAGTGAGACAACTAAGTGACTTGCCCAGAGTCACTTAGCTAGTAAATCCTGAGGCATGATTTGAACTGAAGACTTCCTGATTCTAGTACAATACTAACTGCCCCTATTATTGTTGTTATTATCAAATTATTAGTATTTATGCCATTGTATAACTTTTTAATAAAAGACCTATGATTTTATCAGTAAAGAGGAATTCCCTCTCCCAATACAAATGAGTACCTTTCTCTATAATTTACCATCTCATGGAGTTGCTAGAGGCAGTGGGAGGATAAATGATTTGTCTAAGGTCACACAGCAAGCATATGGCACAGAGAAGACTTCAACTCAGGTCTACTTTACACTGAGACCAACTTTCTTTCCATTATGCCACACTGCCTCCTTAAAATTATAGCAGTTTGTTATTTTTGATATTGCCATTATTCTAAATGATATTTACATAGTGCTTTAAAGTTTGCAAAGCACTTAACATGCATTATCTCACTGGAATTTCACAACCACCTTATGAAGGAGGCACTAAAGTCATTATTACACTCATTTTTCAGATGAGCAAAGCTAGACTCAGAGATGTGAAAGTGACTTGTGTAAATCTCATAGCCAGTGAGTGTCAGAGGTAGCATTTAAATCCAGGACTTTCAGAATCCCAGGCAAGCACAATGTCCTCTACAACTGACCCAATAGCAGATGGAGAGATAGCTTTATTGCCCAATGCTACCAGTGACATCTTTGAAGCTAGCCCACTTAGTCACAAGCTCCTCCTTTGATCTCTGATCTTTACCAATAACCTAACAAGAAAACCCATGAAGAGGGGCATCTGAAAAGCACAATACAATTTTCTACTAGCCCAATCTTGGGGAAGTACAACTTCCTGCTCCTCTAAATGTCAAACAGTCTGTTGCAGATAAACTAGCTTACCCAGCTGTCACTCACTACCTGAATCACTGGCACAAATTGTCATCTTGCCTCCTTTCATGGAGTAAGCAATTAAAAATGATGAGGGTAAAGGGTTAAACCTGAAAGACAACTAATGAGGGAGCCGCAGTGCTTTTCCTTTCATTGGGCATTTGATGCAACTTTCAGCAGAAGCTCCCGATGAGCCTCACTGAACATGTCTACAGGATATGTATTTTTTTAAAGGAACTTTTTTTTCACCATCCTGGAAAAATGATAGATGTGGGACTGTGTTGTTTATCTGAAATCCTAATTATGGATGCTGCATCCTTTGAATGTTAAAATCATGCGGTGTTTCTTAGATTTCAAACTGGCCAAAGAAAGAAGCTACAAATCCATAGAGATCTGAGCATGGTAAACAAAGTTTTTTAATTCCAGATTTGCATCAACTGCAAATTATATGAATTTAGAGATTTCTACGAGGAAATACCATCAGATATACTGCATGCTTTACCTTTTTAAACCAATTAAATATATTTTAAATATATAGAATTTCTAGATTTTAAGAGATAGCATTTGAATTTCATATACCTTTGAACGCATAAAGTGCTTAATAAATATTTTCTTGTTAATGAGTAAAAAAGAAAATTAAGGCCTTTTTAAAGATTACTTTTCTCCTGGTAAAAATGAAAGTGTTGAACCAGATGATCTTGAAGACTATTTTCTAGTTCTGAATTGCAGTGATTCTAAGAATTACTTAAATACTTTGCTTCAGTGATTCTGTGAATAAATGTGATGATTGCTATGAGGAAAGAAAGCACACTGTACCAATATAAATCACTATTTTAATGTGAGTGACTGTTATTATGCCCCCCATTATAATACATTCACTTAAAATAGTGCTTTTCACTACTACACTACTAAAAATGGTGGTTTGTCTCTTAATTTACTTAGACAGAGAAAAGATCAGAAGATTATGAATACAGACTTCTCCCATTTCCTCCTTATAGCTCTTAAGATCTCAATGACTGATAGATATATCCAATAGATGAATTCAAAAGTGACTGTCTGGTGGCCCCTTTCCTCAATTCAGTGAGCACTCATTACCTACTTAACACTCAGGAAATTCCAAGTGCTGATCATTCTGTACTATTAGTAATAATAAAAACATTCTTAAGGCTCACCAAGACCTTTTACCAAGTCTTCAATATGAAGAAGATAATACAAATATTCCCACTGGGCACAGAACAGTAAAAGAAACTGAGGCACATTGAGGTAAATGACTTATCCAAAATCACACAGGTGCTATGCAGTGTTGTGATGGTTTATTTAGCAATTAATTTAGTAATAGTGTTGGATCTAGCAGGAAGGGCTGGAGGGTTTCAAGATGGAATGAAGGAGCAGGAAGTAGGGCTTGTGCTCTGAGAGAGACTCCATTAGTGGTTGGACATAAGTGTTGTTAACCCTGGGAGATCTCAGAGTTAGGGAAAAACTGCATCCAGATTCCCTGGGATCCTGAGAGGTAAAGGCTTTCAGCAAGTGGACAACTGACCTGCAGAGCTGCACCAAGTGGAGAAGTGGTTTGGGATCTGGTGGACAGCATTTCAAACTCACTCTCCCTACCTGGGTACCTTGGATCACCTGGTGGAGTTGGCTCTTGGCATCCTGTGAATATCCTTGGATTACTGTGAGACCCCAAAGCCACCCTCAGGCCCTTTAACTGAGTTGACCAAACCTGGCTGGAACCAGGTTTGAAGAAGCTTTCCCTGTGACTTCAGTACTGCATCCTTTGGGGCCCTCCCTGGCTTAGGTCAATAGGATAGAGTAATTAAGTCCTACCCTGCCCGCTGTGGTTTGCCCTTAGGGTTTCAAGTGTAGAATCCCCTATCCCATCCTTTATTAGTTACCCTCAATTAAACTGTATAAACTTTTACCATTGCCTGCTGGTTCCATAGACCCTGGCCTAGGGTGAGCTGGGTGTCTATTGGACCAACTGCCATTCCTATGTCAGTTAAAACAGTGAACCCTGGTCTCCCTATCCTGGTTGGTCCTGTCTCTCCTTCAACCCAGTGTGGACCCACAAACCATTTAGGTTACATTGTACCATCCCTGGCGCCTCACCATTACAGCAGCAGACCTGGGGTTTAAACCGAAGTATAGACTTGAGTCTAATGCTGATTCTACTGTACCACAAAACTCCATCCAATTCGGTATTGACACAGAAAATAAATGTAAGCCTTTATTTCTCCCTTCCACTGGGGTAAATAATGCCCTTGGAATCCTGTGTTTAGGAAGTGGATACTTGGAAATCCTTTTATGCATTTAATAAAGGGTAAAGGAGGAGTACTTTCTTAGGGATTCAAGATTGCTGGTTAGGTCTTTGAAGGAATCCTTGGGAGCTGTAGTTTATAGAGGTTCATCCTAAGCAACAGAGGCAGAATGAAGCCTATTAATAATACAAATCAGTGCTGGTGAGTGGGTGTTGAGGTGGACTCTGGGATAATATATAGAGAATAACATTTATGTATTCGAGACTGGAAATGTATCATGGTGACAGATGGCTGGCCAGGTGCTGTGTGTTCTTTATATGGGAGAGATGGCATCCAAGTCTGAAGAGAAGAGACATGGAATGTCTGATCAACCCATTTGCTTTCCTTTTATCAACTTCTGGCGGGGTGGGGGGAGGACTTAAAGAAGGGAGAGAGAGAATTGCTGTAGTTAAAATGAATTTTCAAATATTGTGGGGTTTTTTCCCTTCTCTCTAACAGAGCTCAGGCTTTCTAGAAGATGTCCAACCAAGAATATTTTCTCTGCAAATTTATTTCTTGCTTGTGCAGATCATGCTGAATAGCTATTCAGATCATAGTGAATGACAGTTCAAACTGCCCAAATATTTCATCAGAACTCAGACATATTTCAGTGGTGTGGCAAAAGGAAGGAAAAGCCATCAGCTGGATAAGCTGAAGGAGAATGAATAGAGAATATTTGTCATCTCCTGGGTCGCCTTATCACTATGTTGTTTAGTCATTCAGTCGTGTCTGACTCCTTGTGACCCCATGGACCATAGCACACTAATTCTATCCAAAGGATTTTCTTGGCAAGGATCCTGGCATGGTTTGCAATTTCCTTCTCCAGTGGATTAAGTCAAATAGAAGTTATGTGACTTACCAGGGTCACACAGCCAGTAAAGTGCCTGAGGTCAAATCTGAATTCAGTCCTTCCTTACTGTGCTCTCAGTACTCTCTCCATTGTACCACCTCGCTGTCTCTAAGAGGGACAATAATAGTGTCTATCTGGATTTTTGTAAGGATAATCACTGCTAACTTCATATGAGGTTTGTAAAGCACTCTAAATGTGTTATCTCATTTGATCAAATGTTATCATATTCACAAAATGCTTTGGAAGTCTCCAAGCTCTGTATAAACATGAGCTATTATTATCCAGGGCAGCTATGTGGTACAATGGATAGAGCACTAGACTTGGAATCAAGAAGACCCCATTTTCTTGAGTTCAAAACCAGCCTTAGACACATACTAGTTGTGTGAACCCGGACAAGTCACTTAACCTTATTTGACTCAGTTTCCTCATCTGTAAAATGAGCTAAGGAAGGAAACGACAAACCACTTCACTTTTTTTGCCAAGAAAAACTCAAAATGGAATCATAAATTCTAAAAACTGGAATGACTGAAAACCACTGGATGACAACAACATTTTCATCTTTATCATTATTCATATGAGAAAGGTACAAAAAGTGGAGGATGAGGACCAGGGGGAAGGAAGACCATTACAAATTGGGGGTGTAGGCTTCACAAAGGAGGTAGCCCCCAAGCTGGATCCTCAAGAACAGGTAGCTTTTTAACAGGTGAATTTGAGGGAAGGTGAGGAATGGGAGCTGAGAGGATTACATGCATAGGGAGAACCCCGAGCAAAAACCCATAGGCAAGACCAGGACACGTTTCCAGGGAATGTCAAATGGTCTAGTCTGGTGGGGTGCAGAGAACATGAAAAATAATTACCTGTGTTATTGCTGTGCTACTGTCCTGCATTGGGAGGGAGCAGAATTACTCAAGCATTGTGGATCTGAATCAGGCCAGGGGAAGGGAGGGAGGAAAATGTGCCCAACTGTGGAAGAGAAGGAAGAGGAACACAGTTCGGCAGCTCTGTGCCCTCTATGTTCTGACACCATCAGATTTTTGCAGTTGCTGTTTCCAGAGCAGGAACTGATAACACACCCAAGTAATTACCATGTGCTGGCTGATTGAAAGAATAGAATAAATATGTAGATAGGTGTGTACTTAATGTACATCAGGAAAGTGCTGATATGCCTGGTGCATAAAGAGAAAACAACCCAATTATACAGGATGGATGTCGGTTTTTGCACCCTGGCTAAACTTGACAGAGGCCAGGGGTTGAGGCATCCGAGCAGGGCTGCATTCTGATGCTTGCAGCAGGGGAACATTTCTCCATGTTTAATTCAGTTCAATGCAGTGGCTACCTTCTGCAACGGAGAGGAAGAAGAAAGAGCAGACTTTGACTGTGCATGTTTAAACAATTAGATTTAATTTCTCTCAGGATTCCTTCTGTCTCTTGTCAAGTTTGTTTTAAACTAATGGAAGTAATTAGCAAACCACAGAGAGACATCCTGCAACAGGTAGCAATTTTGAGATAACGGAGAATAAAACCGGACACAGACACAATTCTAGAGTATAAAACCAGAGGATTGCTTTTTATTTCAAGCAGATGTTTTAAAATGCTAAAGAAACTGACTGTGGCCTGCTCTGGATTCCTGCAGTCAGCGAATTATGCCTTAAGACATTAATTTCCTTTGTTGCTATGAAATTAGTCTTGGGGGAAGCATAGCATCCCAGAAGGAGCACCAGATTGGGATCGAGGAGACCCAGGTTCTACTCCTGCTTCTAATATTCACTGCCTTGAGCAAGTCATTAAACTACTTTGGGCCTAAGTTTCCTCATTGGGAAAATGAGGGGCTTTGGCTAGATGGTCTCCAAAGTCCCTTCTTGCTCTTTCGTTTTACAAAGCTTTTCCTACTTATAAAATGCAGAGACCCACTGGAACTATAGAAAAGCCTTGGCATTACTGACATACATATTTTTCTTGAAATTTACATGCCATAAAAATATTTCTGTCACTAAGAAAATGCTGGAAAACAGATTACAGTTGGGGGTGGAGGGAAGGAGAGCTACAGCAGGGTAGCGCTCTGAGGCTTTCTGTTTTGATATGAATAAAGGTCATATTTCTTCAAATGCCCTTAGAAAGTCAAAACATGTTTCATATTTAAGTTGCTTGTGCCATGCTCAGATTTTGCCTGCATTTCTAATATCTATGTTGAACCAGAAGAAAAAGCTGGTTTGCAGCATTTGGAGATTTCATTTAATTCATTTAGAAAAATAAATTGAAGAATGAAGGATCCCATAGGCTTACTATGATTTTTTTTTCTTTCAGGAAGACTGAGAAAGAAATTAGAAGATCAAATATAACTGTATTAGGACAGGAATTTACATAAACTATTGAGTTTCCTTTTCACCTTGGGTAACTATAGTGTTGGGCATGGAATGTAGTGGTAATTTTCCCCCCTTTGGGGATAATTTATGAGCAAGACATCTCCAAATATATAATGGCACTTCTTTTTAGCACACAATCACGTTCTTCTTAAAATAATTACAAGAAAGGATACAAGAAAGCTTCAGTTACCGAATACTTAAGAGTAAGAGTTCTTGGCTTATCTAATTTTCTGGGTAACTGAGGGCTAAGCAGAAGAGTCTGGCTAATTAATTTTTTTTTCTAAACAATCTCAGTTATCAGTCTTCCCTTAGGAAGTCCAGCCATTCAGTTTCTCTTTTATAAACACTTAGATCACCTGCAGATTCTCCTAAGTCAGAATTCTAAAACTCAGAATTAATTGCGTAGTGTTGGAGACAGATAATGATATAAGCCAGGGATAAAGTATAGTGGACAGAAAGCCAACTTGGAGTCAAGAAGATATGTATCTGAGTTTTGCTGCAGACACTTACCAGCTCTGTGATATTGGTCAAGACACATTCACCAACCTCAGTTTCCTCATCTTTACAATGAGAATAATAATAGTATCTCCCTCACAAGATGGTTTTTAGGACCAAGTGAGATAACATCCATAAAAGCACTTGAAAACCTTAAAGTGTTACATATATGTCACGTATTATTGATATCTTATATATGGGCTATATATTATAATTATATATTTTTCTTTTTAAAAATCCCTAACATAAGCTATTTTTGTTGAGATTTACAACATTGTCCTAAATGTTGAGTTCAGAAGAATAGAAAACATTATAGAAGAATATATGAAAACTTTAATAAATTCTGAATAGTCAAAATGTTACTAAATGGTAGACATGGAATAAGGAGATTGGGGATCGAATCCAGACTCAGGTTCTCAAGACCACTTTATACTCTTAAAAATGATTAAGGAACTCCCAAAGAGTATCTGTTTGTGACAATTAATCTATCGGTATTTACTACATTAGAAATGATAACATCTTGGTATTATCATAAAATTAGTTTTCACCTGAAGGGCTCTTGTATGTCCCAAACACATATTAGGCACTCAGCTGCAAAGATGTTGGGAAAAGTACTAATGTAAAATAAACTTTTCTGTTCACAGAGGGTGCAAATGATGGTAATTCTAGGAGGGGACATAGTGCAATGAAAAGAATATAGACCTAGGAGCAAAAAAGATGTGAGTTCAAGTCCAAGTTCGACCACCTACTTGCAAGTTGCGTGACCTTAGATGAATGAACCTCATTTTTTTCTGAATTTCAATTTCCTGATCTTTAAAATGGGGATAATAATGCCCATCTTATTTATGGTTTTGAGGAATAAAAGAGGTAGTGGATGTTAAAAATGCTTTACATATTTAACTTAATAGTAAAGAACCATTGCAGTAGCATTGAACACAAACATCCTGAATTTTGAAAAAGGCAAAAAGTGAATACATTAAGAACATCATCCTATAATTTAAAGTCTGCTGATTCCTGATAAAATTATAGAATGGATTCTTTTTTTAAAAAAATTTGTTTAAATAATTTTATTTATTTTAAAAAATATTTTTTCATGGTTACACGATTCACGTTCTCTCTCTCCCCTCTTCCCCCCCTTCTCCTGGAGCTGACAAGCAATTCCAAATGTATTATCATTCACAACCAATTATAGAACGGATTCTTAAAAGGTATGACTTGTGAGGACATGACTATAGCAACTACTGATACATGTGTAGCCATCTAGGTTTTTGGCAGCCAAGTGACACAGTGGATAGAAACCTAGATATGGAATCAGAAAGATGTAAGTTCAAATCCCGACTCGAAAAACATTTTGCTATGTGTACTGGACAAGTTAGTTAATGTCTTTCATCATCAGTTTTCTCATCTTTGTATAATGAAGATCATAATAGTACAGAACTTGAGGAGTTTGTGTGAGGATCCAATGAGATAACATAGAAAGTACTTTGCACACTTCAAGTACTTTCTGAATACTAGCTATAATTATCATTACTACTATTATTTTGGAAAGTACTTTGTAAACATTATCTCACTGGGTTCCCACAGCAACATTGTGAAGTAGTTGCTATTGTTATCCCCATTTTAAAGATTAGGAAATAAATACATTGAAGCCTCGTGACTTTCCCATGGTTACACAGTGAATAAATGTCTCAAACAGAAATTGAACTCAAGTCTATCTGACTCTAAGTCTGATTGATACTCTGTTTAGGCTAACATTATTTCCTTTTTTGATGTAATTACTAGACATAGGCCAGGGAAATGCCATGTACCCAAGACATTTCAGCAAGACATTTGACTCATAATATCCTCTTGAATAAGATGGAGATATATAGACAAGATGATGGCACAGATTAGATAGATTCAGAAATGCCTAATATATCACTGTCAACCTAGGATCCTCTCTCTAGTGCAATGCCCCAGGGTTCTGTCATTGAACCTGTTCTAGCCAATGTTTAATCGATGATTTAAATGAAGGCAATGTATTATCAGAAACAGAGGCGGGCTCCTCATGTGGCAAGAAGAGAGGAAATCAGATAGCCTGGGTATTGTATTGCTGTTCACAAAATATTAAGAGACCCAGAGGAAAACTTCCAATGTATTATCTATGGAGGATTTATGGAACTACACAGGCAAGAATCACAGAGGATGGGATACAATCTGCTCCAATAGAGGAAGTGTGAAACAAGTGAGACCTGAGACCAGAATATTGGATGAAGGCACAGGTGATCTGTATATGAAATTTGTGGATGACCCAAAGCTGGGAAGGAGAGGGAATCTCTCAATAGGTTGGAACTACATTGAAGCTAACCAGATGATTTTTAAATTTTTATTTTTATTGATATCTTTTGTATTTATATGATCTACATTTCCCAGTGCATCCCTTACCCCATCCCAGAAAACCAGCCCTTATAACAAACTTTTAAAAAGTGGGGAGGGAAAACAATTCAGTAAAAACTAATCAATATTTTTCTTTAAGGCTGGTATTTTGCACAGAGTTCCATGTTCATACCACCCCTCCTCAACTCTGCAAAGAAGCAGAGGGATGTGCCTTCTAATATCTCTTCTTTGAGGTCAACTTGATAATTCTGTAGCATTCAATTCGGATTTTTTTTGGTTTCCACTTTTTACACACAATTTCACAATTTACATTATTATAGTCATTATATATTCACTTTGCACCAGTTAAATCTTACTCTGATTCTCTTATTCATCAGTCAGTATTTCTTTTATAATTTACTTAACTGTTCAATGAGTATCTATTTTGTTCCCCTTTCTTTGCTCCTAAAAAAATGCTGCTAGGAGTATTTTGGCATAAATGAGGCCGTTCTTTTTGTTTTGCACACCTTTGAGGTTTATATCTTACAATGGGATCTTTAGACCAAAGGGAATGGGCACTTAGGTTGTTTTCTTCACATAATTCCAAATCACTTTCCAAAATGGCTAGACCAGCTCACAGCTCCATGAAAACATTATTATTATGCCTATCTATCTACAATCCTTCCGACATTAACTTTTTCTATCTTTTTGTCATCTTTGCCAGTTTGCTAGGTCTTTGGTAAAACCTCAGTCTCAATTTGTTCTTCTCTTATTAAAAATGAAATTGAATAGAGAAGATATTTATAATCATGGAGGGAGGTCCAAAATCCTTCCAATTTCACAAGTAGGATATAGGAGACAACATGACCAGGAAAGTAGTTCATGCAATAAAGACCAAGGGACCATAATAAGGAATTACTACATACCAAACATTATGCAAGGCTCTGGGGATGCAAAAATAAAAAAGTAATCATCTTGACCCTCAAAGAAGTTATATTCTAGCAGGAGAAAAGACAACATGTATGCATGTGAATCTGTATGTGTGCAAACATGTATGTATATATAACATATATATATGAACACATATATAGACATTTTTATATATGTCCGTATATCCTATATGTTTGATTCATTCATTCATTCAACAATCCATTTTTGATGCCTTTGTATAAGGTATTATGAGAATTGATAATGATGGCATTTACCAAGGTTACAAAACCCATCCCTGCCACAACCTGGAATCAGTGTCACGGTATAGTTCTTTAAGGCTTCCACAGTGCAAGGCTGGGCAGATCAGCCCATGTGGTCCCATGACAAGGGGATGACCAGGGAAGCTCAGGGAACCAGGCTCTCCTCTGACAGGCAGGCAGTAGATGTGGGTCTAGAGAAAAGCTGGGTCTGCAGGGAAGTCACCTCATCACTGTGCCTCTGTGAAAGACACGGGCCTGTTGCCATCTCTGAGCTTTGCCACTGGACTGAATCAACCAGTGTCACACACCCCATCAAAGAGGAGGACAAAGGCTCCCGTGGCACATTCTTGGAACTCAGCCACTCCTCAGGCACTGGAGCAGGGACCACAGAAAGTCAATCCAGCAGTCCTGCTGTGAGAAGAATGGGGAAAAGCAGAGGACCCTGGTGGACTAAAGGAGGGCAGACACATAGCAGGTGGCAGGCTCAGAGAGCTCTGGGGGGGACACTGAATCCGGGCCTCAGACCCCCCTGCACAACTGAGAGACCAGCTGCAGCGGACAGCACTGACAGATTGGCATGCTGTTGGGAGGGGGGCAGGGGTTTTTGAGTGCAGGTGATCTACGGCTCAAAGAGGATGAAAGATAATTCCATAAGCTGCTTTAGACCTTGTGGCTAGAAGGCTCGACTGCTTACTGCAGGACAATGTCTGTGAGCAGAGTGGCCAAGGTAACAGGACCAAGATTAGTTTGTTCAGCCCCATGATGGGCTACGTGTCATTGACTCTCAGAAGAGCATCTGCAGACGAACACAGTATCCTGTGTGTACACATGTACAGGCAGATGCACATATAAACCTGTCACAACACTCATCCTTCCTCATTTCCCATTTCCATGTAAGGGTATAGATAGATTTTGATTTTTCCCATTAGCACGCTCCTCCCAAAATAAATATAGATATCAATTGTTTTTTAAAATCAGGTTATATTCAAGTTTACCAGGGGAGCCCTGTTAGGTAAATTATTGTTTGCCTTTTAAAAATATCTTTCATGAGGTAAAAAAATTTTCCTTTCAGGTGAATAACTTCTTTTTTTTTTTTACTTCACATACATTTATTTCTGCAAAATGGATTTCCTTAAAAGTGAAGCATATCATTTTATCACAGGATCATAGAATTTATAGTCAGAATGAACCTGTGAGATCATCTAGCCTCACCCCTCATTTTCCAGATTTGGAAACTGAGGTCCAGACAGGGGCGAATGGCAGACTCAGTGTCACACAACTAGTAAGTAGCACAGCAAGGGTAGGAACCTAAATCCTCTGATGCCAGATTCAGTCTCCACTGCTGACTTGCCTGTGCTGGTTAGAAACACTTTGTTTTGTTTGAGATTTGCTTTTCCAGAACAAAAGATTTTATTAATGTATTTTGCACGGATTTCACAGCAATCATGTAACTGTCATGTTCCTGTCAGTGACAGTATGGTGTCAGAAGTGATTGATCCAGTCAGTTTGTAGCTGATTTTAATTTGTTTACTGTTGGGAAAGGGAACTATCAGAGCATTTCAGAATTCTACTCTCACTTGAAAAAATGTAATTATTTCCTCATTAAGTAGTGAAAAATCCATCCCTCTTACTACCTCTCACTGGAGCCACCATTTCCAACCTATTCTCTTAAAGGAGCTTTTTGTGGAACTGTGAGCATAGACGTACTTTGTCTTCATGCCCAAGAAAAACAATAAGGGCCATTTTCTGCATATTTAGAAACATTTGATTTTTTAATCCTAGAGGTGGAAGGCAGGCGTACCTGGGGAAATGTCCAAGTGATGAGGCAGCCTATCAGTGATTGATTATTTCAAGGAAATGAGCTATAAAAGGTGAAAGGTAGGAGGGAAGAACCTTTCTCCAATGCAATAGCAAGTAGTTTTTTCTTGAGGTTTTAGAATAAATAGTAATTAAATCATGTATGCAGTGACAGAGAAATTGCTTAAAAACTAATCCTCCCACCCTAATTACTTACATCCTCACATTTTTATAAATACTAGGTAACTTTATCCATCATGGCTTTTTGGGTTTTTTCGGTGTTTTTTTTTTTTTTATCAACAGAATGTGACACTTGCTGTGGGTGCCTCATAATTTACTGCCGCATTCTGTGGCAACTTCAAAAGCATATACATATAAAAAATGTACTAATGTGATTTAAATGAATGTTGAGCTAGGAAAAAAAAATAAACCTCTTTTTCTACAACAGAGTTAAAAATGGGCTCGATCCTGAAATCATTAAGAGGTGTGCTATCAATTCTGCTGGCTAATTAATGTTTTGGAAGCAAAGTTGTGTGTGCTGCTCCCAGCAGTGTCATTGGAATATCCGTTTTAATTCTCTATTTTCAATTAACCAATGAAGTGCTTTCCCACACTCTCTCTCCAACCTTTCGATATTGTCTGTACTCTGATCCGGCTCTGTTTGCAAGTCTTCTGCATGGTATTTTGCAGCAGGCCTCAGAGTTGTATGATGGCTCTCATTAGCGTAGTAAGTAGAATAGTCACTGAGCATAGGATTACAGTTCTCCTTTGGTGGTCTGCCTGATATCATATAATATTTCTTAGATTGCATCTCCCCACCATTTTTAAAACTTTTCCAGCACTTTGCCTTCTCATGGAAAAAGCTAAAATAATTAAGGGTTTTTAAGCATCCATTTATCATGAAAAGGGTTTTGCATATGGTAGTCAGGCAACTGAAGCAAGGAACTTATTTCAGGTAGAAAATACCCACCCTGCAGTTAATAGCCTCCAGTTGAATTCTGAGATCATAGTGACAAGAGAGAAATCCATTTGTAGAAAAAAAAAAACAGCCATCCTTTAGATATAATGAAAATGTATCAGGTAGCCCCCTCCCCTCTGCTTTTTTAAGGCTAGCAGCAAATTCTCCTGCATATGAAGATAAAAGACAATATCTTCATAAAGGTCAAAATAACAATTAAATCATTTTCTCCCCCCTCCAGGTTTCTTTGAGATATTAAACATGCCATAGAAAAACGAAACCTGTGAAGATTCATGTTTGATTTGTGGGTGCAGTTTTTCTTGGGTATTTTTCATGATTTATCTCCCCCTTTCTTTGTCCTCTCTTCTAGTAAAATTCATCAGCTGCAGCAGTACTAAGGGAGTGCAGTATGAGACCAACAACTTGGACTTCAAAGTGGGACCTGATGGGACAGTCTTTGCTGCCCGGGAGATGCAACTCCCCGCTAGACAGATTGCCTTCATGGTGACTGCATGGGACTACCAGGCCATGGAGAGATGGGATGCAATAGTCCGCCTATTGGTAGGGGAAAAGATCTTTCCCCACTCTGTTCATAAGGTAAGGACAGCAATTACATCATGTGGTAGAATAGATTTATGGACATGTCTGGCATGGTTTTTGTTTCCTAAAGAAAGAGCTGGGTAGGTGAAATATTGCTATGATCTCTTTCAT
This sequence comes from Gracilinanus agilis, assembly GCF_016433145.1. Lineage (NCBI taxonomy): Eukaryota > Metazoa > Chordata > Mammalia > Didelphimorphia > Didelphidae > Gracilinanus > Gracilinanus agilis. The sequence goes on from NC_058131.1 coordinate 260,758,736, forward strand.
AGAATAGAGGCAAAACCTCTTTAAAAGTTTCCCAGAGGTATTTTTTGTCTATGTTTTATTTCACATGACTAATATGGAAATATGTTTTACATGACTGCATGTTTAATCTAAATCAAATTACTTGCCGTCTTAGGGAAAGGCATGAGAGGAAAGAAATCTGAACTCCAGTTTAAAAAAAAAACAAATGTTAAAAATTGTTTTTACATGGAATTGGAAAAAATGAAATATTTTGCAAATATTTCCCAAAAGGCTAGGGAATGAAAATACTACAAATGAGACAATGTCATTTGGAAGAATAGCCATTTCACAAGTCACCCTGCTTCTGTTCCATCATCATGAGTATCCAGTTTATTAATGATGGATAACATATTAATTGGAATAACCTGTAATTTTCAATAATAGGTCAATATTAATAAAGGACTGGAGTAGTTGAGGCTGAAGAGGGAAAGACTCATCAGAGAATTATCAATTATCTTCATTTAAATGAAGGCCTATTTTCTTGGCTTTTTTGATGAGTATAAATTCTGATTTTCCAGAAAGAATAACAGAAGAGGGAAATTATAGGAACTAGGAGTTTAATATTTGAAAAGAAATTTTCTAGATATTATGGCTACCTGATGTAGCAATGTAGCACCTTAAAAGACTGGGAGAACCCCTTATGTGGTGCTTGAAATAACAACAAACTGATATTTGCATAATATGTAACAGTATATAATGTTTTCATGAACATTATTCTATCGAGTCCCTAAAATAACACACTGACTTATGTATACCAGGAATTATGATCTCATTCTTCTAGCTCTGTGGTTCTAGAATCATCCTTATTTGGCAGATAAAGGTTTGGAAGCTTAGGGAGAATAGGGGACTTGTCCAAAAATTCTTAGCTAAGAGCCATTCCTTGGATTCCATATTTATTTATAACAAGGTATTCATAAGCTTTTAGGAGTCATGGACCCATTTTCTGGTCCGTTGAAGTCTATTCATCTCTTCAGAAAATAATGCTTTAATGCATAGAATAAAAAATAGGATTATAAAGAAACTGAAAAATAAATAAGTTCAGTCTCCACATTTAGAACCTCAATAATTATAAGGATGATGATAACTCATATATCTATAACATTTTGAGAGTTATAAAATACTTTCCTCGCAAAAAATCTATGAGGTAGGAAGGACCAGTAACATAATTCCCATTTTATGGATGAGGAAACTAAGGGTCAAAGAGCCTTGTGCTTACAGTATTCAAACATACACATAGATGTGCATATAAGTAAAGTACATACTGACTGGTTAGGAGAAAAATTATGTTCAGAAGAGAAAAACTTGTTCAAGAAACCATACAGAAGAATATTCTCTATAACTTTTTTCTTCCTATTGTCATGGACAGCAGGATATTGTGTTACATTTCACTGCAAAAAGAAAAACAAAAAAAAATAGAGAAAATGTTTCTATGGCTAGTGCACATCAGATCTGGGACTAAGTTTACTGATTTTTCCTGCCTTCTATTTTTCACCTCTTCTTGAAACTGTCTTCTCTAAAGGAAGAGGGCAGACTACTCTCCTACAATTATTTGAGAGAAAAGTTCTATCTGCACAAATAGGATTGGATGGGTTTTCTCATTGAAATCTCTTCTAACACTTTCTACTGTTTAGGGGAGGAGAATGCAGTGGGATAGGAGGAGAAAATGTGCATGCATGAAATGGGAAAGTATATGCCTACAATTTATAAACCTAAAATCTCTTTGAGCACCAGATGCCTGGGTGAAAATGTGGACTTCATATATAAACTCCTGATATACTTGAAACTCTGTTGAAGTCCTCAGATAAAAGGCATTAATTGAAAACATAATGACACCTTTTATTAGTTGTGTTAATGAAATGATTTCTGATGCAATTAATCACTTGCTCCTCTGCTGGAAGGTGCAAATGACTGATTATGATTGCAATTATCCTTCCTGAGTACAACTGCTTGCACCTTCAATCTTACAATAGCACCAGCACCGACATTTTCCCCAACCAAAAAGGACAGAAGATAACTACAAAATGTAGATTCATGAAAGACTTGTTAGCCCTAGACCCAGAAGAGAAAGACTGGAGTCATAATTTTAGTTAGTAGCATGGAGTGATTGAACAAAATGGGAGAGAGGCAAGGGGACAATAGGCAAAATCTATTCTACTTGTTCCTGAAAAGATTACTTCATTTCTCAGAAAAACCTGTGGTTTCATTAAGGTGGCAGCTGCTTCCACTGGCATAGGTCTCAGCTTTTCATTGTACTTCAGGTGATCATTCTGTGTGTGTGTGTGTGTGTGTGTGTGTGTGTGTGTGTGTGTGTAGAGAGAGAGAGAGGCAGATACATATGCATACATGCATGCATGAAAACATACATGTATGTATGCACACACCGCACATTCATATACCAAATCAGTGAGCATCTTCATAGATTCCAATTCTTTTCTACTAACAAATATTGCTGGAAATAATTTAATTTATGTGGGATCTTTCTATCTTTGTTCTCCTTGGAGCATATGCCCAGCAGTAGGATCTTGAATCAAAAAATGTAGTTGCTTCCTTATGTGTATACACATATGCATACACGTACATATATACATACGCATGTGTATACACATATAGACATACATAGACAAAAATATTCACAACAGCTTTTATTTAGTAGCAAAAAACTGGAAACAATAAAGATGCCCAGTGATTCTGGCATATGAATATACAGCATAATATACACTGTAGAAATGAGGAATTTATTTAGAGTATTAGATTTAAAGAAACATAGAAAGACATGATCTGATACAGAATGAAGTAAACAGAGATAGGAAAACAGCATACATAATAACTATAACAATGTTATATACATACACATACATGTATATGTAGGTGCATGTCTGGGGTATACAACACATACAAGCAGTCCACAAATGAAAAAACAGTTTAGCAAAATTAAGCAATACATCAACCAAGTCTAATAATAGAAGTTATATTCCATTCCCATAATCTCCCATCTCTGCAAAAAAGGGAGAGATGTATCTTTCATCTCCTTCTAAGCAATTTAGTCTTTATAATTATATCACTTTGATGTTGTTGTTCTTTGCAAAGCCATTTTTATTATTATTTAATTTGTTTTCCTGCCTATGCTAACTTCACTTTTTATCAGTTCATTTTAACCTTCCCATGTTTCTCTGAATTCTTTAGTCATCATTTTTACTGTGTACATTATGCTATACATTCATATACTAAAATCAATGGATATCTCCATTGTTTCCAGTTTTTTGCTACTAAAAAATTGCTATAAATATTTTGATTTATGTGCGATCTCTTTGCCTTTGACCTCCTTGGGGCATATGACCCAGTGAGATCTCTGAATGAAAAAGAAAATGTAACCAGCATAATTCCCAATTTATTATACAATGATTGTACTAATTGATAGCTCCACCAACATTTTATTTTATGCGGGTCTTTCCATAACTACTCCTTAAATTCATTGCAACTTTCTTCTCTCAAAAATATTTTAATGACACCCCATGTTCTTTTGCAGTGATGGCGAGACTTTTAGAGGGGCAGTGATATGCGAAATGTCCTCTGATGTGTATAGAAGGAGGGAAGGGGAACAGCTCAGCCACACACCCCTCTAGCTTTCTAGTAACAAACTCTGTGCTGGGGTGACAGCAGGAGTGCCCATAGTGAGGGATCTGGGTGTACCCTCTGGCACACATGCCATAGGTTTGCCACCATGGTTCTATTTTTCAAAACTGTGCTCTGTTGGACTTTCAAGGTCTTCCACAATCCAAAAGAAAATCTCTTTTTCCCCACTACTCTCCAGTAGGTACATTCTACTTTAATCACAGTTGCCTTCTCACTGTCTATACCATGTTAATACATGTCTACTTTCCTGTCTTTGTACCAAATGGATTAGTCCACCTCTCCTCTCTGCTTAACCAGCTTTTAGTTCATCCTTCAAGGATCTCTGCTTCTAAGTTCTGACCTAACCACTCTAGCAGTTAATGACCTTACCCTTCTCTGACTTCTTAGTATATCATGTAGGGGTTAATTATATTTAACTTGTATTATTATCTGTTGTTTCATTTGTGTTATATATGTATTACCAAAAATCTTGTTGAGAACTCCTGTGTGGAGGGGATTCTTTTCCTCTGGACCTTCCCCTCCCCTATATAGTGTGTCTAGCAAAGAACTAAGAATGTAGTAGGTTCTTAATGACCATAGTAACAGTACCAGGACTCTTTCTATTTGAATGCCATCAAAATATGAGAAAGATTGTTATGACAATTCTTAATTAGGGGCAGCTAGATGGCACAGTCAATAGAGAACAGCATTTAGAATCATGAAGATGTAAGTTTAAATCCTACCTCATCACTTATGTCACTTAAGCTCTCTGTTTTAAGTTTTCCCATTTGTAAAACAGAGGCTAATAACAGTACATGCCTTACAGGATTATTGAGAAGGTCAAATAAATTAATATATGGAAGATGTTTTGTAACCCCTTGAGTGTTGCTATTCTTATTACTTTCACCATATGTCATACGATATATTATTATGGTATACCACATATACTATCATAACAAAATTATAAACATATCTTGCTAGATATAGACAAGGGCTTTTGAAAACTCCTTTTTGTCAATGGTACACTTAGCTTGAAGTCACACAATAACATATTGCAGGGCAATGCAGGGCAATCATAAGAAATTAATTTTATCCCAACATGCAGATTAGTTTTAACAAGAACTAAGATTCAGGAGCTTCCAAATTCTAGAGAGGGAAAAGCTAAAAGACCTTAGGTCATGGAAAATCACTTAATCACAAACTCCAGAGACTCTGCCCAATAATAAAATTGATGATTAAAGAAACAATGTCTTAAATGATTTGCAATAAAAACTTTGCATACTTAGACCCAGACTCTTTGAGATAGATTCTTCCATAATATTTAGCCAAAAGTGTGAAAATGTTGCAGAACTATTAGAGGATTATCAAAGAGAGCTCCTAAGGACAATCAACTCTTTCAAGACATAACATGGTGGATAGCATTATACATCAGACATTTGCTACCTTCTGTAAACTAATAAACAGCAAACCTTCATGCAACAAATACTGAACTTCAAGTGTTCTTGAAAATACTACAAATAAACTGAATGAGAAATGGAATATCTCAGGTAGAGCTATTGCCCCCAAATCTTTGAACATAATATAGATATACAAAAATTTAAGAATAATGTTTATAGTAACTGTCACTGTACCAAAACCTCATAATTTCCAAGTGTCATAGCTCAAAAAACTTTCAAAATATAGAGACTTTGGCTGAAGAAATCAAACTTATGTGGGAAGAAGATGAGATATAGATCTTTTCTTAGATCTTTTCTGCTACTGGAACTATTTCAAAGATGCTTTTAATGCTTTAGTGATATTCTGGAACATCTACCCCATACTTTTCTTTCATTTCAAAAATCAGTTTTACTTACCTATGCATTATTTCATGGGACAATAAATATAAAAGAATGATAATAAAAAAGTGACTTTCCTAGGACCATTTTCAATTGATTAGATGAGAACAATAACAACTACCACTACTACTACTGCCACAGTAATGATAATAATAATTTTCATATGCCATTTTATCATTACAAAGTGCTTTATGGGGATTATTCCATTTCATCCTTGCATGGGTTATCCCATTTTATAGATGAGGAAAAAGACTCAAGTTATAAGTTATACAAAGTCACAGAACTAATAAATGGGAGATTTGGGACTCAAACCCATATCTTTGACTCTAGTTCCCACACATGCACTTTCTTCCACATCTCATTACCTTACAATAAGTATTTTTTTAAATTTATTGATGCATCTCTTTGAAAAGTGGCGCTTATTTGAAAGTTTGTTTCACTATTTCCTAAAAGATCAATTTTAAATATCCCTGATAATTGTTCTAGTGAGTACTTAGTAAATGATTATTCGATCGAAGGTGGGGATGGCAAGAGGTATGCTTATATCATATTATAATTAGTAGGTGTTTTGAAGCTCAATATTTTTATACTTATTGGTTTTATTCATTGAGACAGTACACATAGGTATTAAAAAATAGCATTGTAGAGTGACCAGTATTCAGCAGAGCTAGAATTAGTGCAAAATGGCTAAGGCTTTGATACAGGTGCTGACATCTGGAAGGGGGCAATTCTTGCTCTGCATGTGCTAGACTGCTCAACTGGCTGATTCCCTTTACCACCCTACTCTCTTTCCTGGTCCAAGTTTGTACATCCCAGGATCCCATGACCTTTAGGCTTCTCTCCAAGAAAATGATTTTTCATGGTTAGACTCTTTTTCATGATTACCTGATTTGAGGGCTCATAGGTCTTCCTGGGGTCAGCCTGGGCTTAATAGCAAAGTAGCCTTCAAGGCTTTTCACCCCATCCCATACTCTATTCAGCCCTAGTATTCCCAATCCCTATTCTCCTTTGCCCTTCTGGTCTACTATGTCATCAGGAATCCTTGTTTTTATTAACAAACTCCCCTTTGTCCTATATCTTTTACTCATATTTTTTCAATCTTCTGTTGCTCATTGAAACCATCTTATCCTAGACTTGTTGCTATCATCTGTGAATATCCAGGTCACTCTTTCTCCTTCCCAATAAGACTGATTCAGTCTTTTCTACCCCTTCAAACACTATGGCCTCCTCCCATGATTACTCTTTAGGTTATATCAAGCTAGCATAGAAGTGATTATACCTCTTATCTTCCATACCCTTACTTTACCCCAAAATAATCTACCCCAGGTAGAATTCGTAGCTATGGATTAAATGGTTAAGTCCCACTAAGGTACTTCAGATGACTGTTCAGAATCAACAAATATTTCCTGAGTGTCAAGTTTTTTGTTAGATGCCATGAACAAGACCCATAAACAAAGAGGAGAGTAAAGCAGCCTTGTGGTTTATTCAGACCAGACCTCCACTTTCTCTTTTATCTATTAAGTCAATGGCTCTCAAACTTTATGGTCCCAGGACCTCTTTATACTCTTAAAAATTATTGAGGACCAAAACAAATGATGCTAATAGCTGAAGAGAAGCAAGTAATTGGGAAAAATCTTTTTAGCAAGTTTCTCTAATAAAGACCTCATTTCTAAGATATTTGGGGAATTGGTTCAAATTTAAAAGAATAAGAGCCATTCCCCAATTGATAAATGGCCAAAAGCTTGCAACAGTTTCTAGAAGAAATCCAAGCTATTGATAGCTAGGTAATACAAATTAAAACAACTTTGGGATTCCATTTCAAACCCATCAGATTGTAAAAGTTGTAAAAAGGAAAATTTAAAAGAGCTAGAGAGGCTATGGGAAAACAGATACATTAATGCCCAGCTGGAACTGGGAAATGGTCCAGCCATTCTGGAAAACAATTTTGAACTATGCCCAAAAACCTATTAACCTGTGTATACCCTTTGACATAGAAATACCACTACCAGCACTATACCCCCCAAAGAGATTTTTTTAAAGACCTCATAAATACAAAAATATTTATAGCAGTTCTGGTCTCGACAACAAAATGTTGAAAACTAAGGTGGTCACCATTAATTGGGGAAGAAGTAATGAACAAGTTATGATGTGTGTATTTGATATAATATTACAGTATTATAAGAAATTATGAAGAAAATAACTTCAGAGAGAACCAAGAAGACTTATATAAACTGATTAAGAGTAGTGAGCAGAATCAGGAGAAAAAATGCATGTAAGGACAATGATATTGTAAAAATAAATTACTTTCAAAGTTTGGGAAACTCTGATCAACAGAATGACCAGCCATGATTCCAAAAGGCACATGATGAAATATGTTGCTCACTTAGACTCATATTTCAGTTTGAGACATTTTTTTGGATGTGGCTAGTATGGGATTTGTTTTGCTTTGACTATTATAAAAAGGAATTCTTTATTCCTTTTTTTTAATTTAACGGGCAACCTGGAGGTCCTCTTACCATAGAGATGTGTAGGGATTAACCAGTCCACAGTGACAGGAAGTAGAAACAATAGAGATAGGAAATGAGGTAGAAAAAGGGGGGTCAGTTGCAGATAGTTAGGGCTGGCAGTTGCTGGCTGGCAGTTGCTGACAGTTAGGGCTTACAGTTGGGAGGAAGTTGGCTGCTGGAAGTGAGTTGGTCATTGGAGGATGGTTGCTGGTGGTGTGTTGAGTTGGTGGTTGGCCTTTAGCTACTAGAATATAAAGGTGGGCTTGAGCTTACTTAGAGGGCTTTTTAGCTTTAGCCTTTAAAGGGCTTTTGACCTTTTCTGGGTTGGGAGGTAGCTGGTCTTCACTGACAGACCCAATTGGGGTTGGATTAAACACTGATTGGGTTGGCTTTGTTTGGGCTGGATGGGGTTGGAAAGCTATAGGGTGGTTGTTACTGGTGATAATTATAAGTAGTTATAGGTAGATAGAGGCAGTTTTAGGTAGTAATTATAGGTAGTTATAAGTAGTTATAGGATAACTAGTATAGACATTAGGAAATTTTCTTTCTCTACCTCTTTCCTATATTTCTCTCCTTTACTATATTCATTTTACTATATCCTTTTACTATCTCTATTTTAATTAAACTAAATTGTTAATCATTAAAAGCTGCTAGAAGTTTTCTTTTCTCTGGCTTAAAGGGATAATATTAATTTACAACTCTACTATATTTTCATTAAAACTTAAATTATTAAAAGCTTCTCTCTTATTTTGCTAAGACCCCTATTTTAACCCTTACACTATACATCTTTACAATAGGATATATATTCTTTTCTTACTTTCTTAATGGAAGAGAGGGAGGGTGAAAGGGAAAGAAAGATCTTAATTGTAAAATAAAACTAATTAATTTTAAAAACTGTTGAGGTCCTCTCTCCCCAAAGAACTTTTATTTATGTGGGTTATATCTATCTATATTCATTAGATCAGGAATTAAGGCATCTTAGTAGTTTGGACATTATAGGCCTGAAAGGGACCCAGGGTCTCCCCATTTTGAGAACCTCTGTATTAAGGAAACCACAGCAGTTTGAGAGATCAAGACTATGTTCCATGTTGGGTTCCTTCCCTTGGATAAGAGCTCATGGTGACCTAAACCAAAAGCCAGAGAAACATTTTCCAAGTTTGATTGTGGCAAAAATGTATCTGGTCAATGCCCATTAGGTGGGAATTTTTGTTCTTTTATAATGCATGAAGAGATGCATTCTAAATTTGTCCCTAATGAACAACAAGCAAGTTTTTTTTTTCTCTGAAGTACTGTAATTCGTTCTGCCTGAATGAGTCGACATGATTTATTTCTAGACTTAAATGTTAATTCTGCCTTAAAAATTCAGTGGCCTTGATTTTTATATTATGTGATGAGCTTCTTATCCTAATTATAACCCTGGTCATACAGAATGGGAGATGTTCTGAGTAATATGGAGTTGTGAGGAACTGAAAACCATAACCAATAAGCCACCATCATATAACGAGGTGGCGTTGGTGGTAAATGTTTCTCCACCCCTGCCACCACCTCCCCTCAAAAAAATTCTACCTATAACACACATTTAAGTTTGATCTACATTATTAATATTCTCTGTCACTTTCTTAAGTCTAGACAATCAGAAGAACAATAAAGCAAGCCAATCAGTGTTTGTAGCTTGCCCAGGTGTTTTCCCATATGGAAAACTTAACAATTGACTGAGCCTCTTTGAGCAAGCTCTAGTGCATACAACCTGGTGTAGTAGAAAGAGTGCATTTGGAATCCCTAGAGACTTCAGTCTAATGCTAACTTCAAGGGCAAATGACCAAACCTATTTCCTTTTCTGTAAAATGAAGACAAAAGTACCTGTGCTATGCTCCTCACAGAGATACTACAAGGATTAAATGAGAAAATGCATGTAAATGATATTGTAAATCTTAAAGCACTTTGTAACTGTCAGCTTTTATCATTCTTATAATTTTCCAGTCACAAAGCAATGGCCTTGAAATATTCATTGAGAAGACCAAGACTATAATGTGCCAGAAAAATCAATGAACTGAATTTGAGTCTTGCTCTGAAACTTTTAAGTTGTATGGCCTTACTCAAATCACTCTCCTCAACTCCAGGAACAGAGTACACAACAAAAATAATAACTCTCTCGTACTCTTCACTTTTTATTTTGAGCCCATCTTATTGATCTTTATATTCTGAGAGTTCCATGTAGCTTGGTCACATCAATTAAAAACAGTGCTCTTAAGCTTTTGTGGTTATCCTGGCAGTTGTGGGAAACAGTTCAGGCTGGAATAATGGTATGGCTCTTGTGTTCTGAATGGATTGAGTTCTCCAGGATATTCCAGGTCCATATTTGCCATAAAGGAATTGGCCATCCTTTAATACATGAAAGATAGGCAGCCTCTGGTAATTATAGGTTGTGTCTGGCTAGGTATTCAATAGGTACTCTATTTTTTTAGTCTGCATTGATGAATTTCAGTTCTACCATTTCCTTGTGTTATCTACATTGATCTTTAAGTCTAGGCTCCTAAAGGATGACTCTTCTGCTTTTTCCATGGCAGTGACCTGGTCCTGAATTGTCATCACAAGCCACTCCTTTCTGATAAAGAAATCCATATAATTTAGCCATTTGTTTGATGCTTCTTTGTCAACATTTTATTGACTGGTTTCATGTGAATATTTCCTATGAGGGACTTTTTGATTCAATCTTTGGATCTTAGCTATTTCAGAGACTCCATCCTATGCTTACATTTGACAAATCCAAAGGCATTATGAATCATTATGATTATTATTCAATGAAATTATGATTTCTTACTCTAAAAGTATGTACTTATGCATATAAATATATGTGTATATAAATGTGCACACACAGGTGATAATAATAAAAGCTAACATTTACCTTCTATATATCAGGCATTACACTTAAGCACTTTATAAATATGTCTCATTGAACCCTCACTACAATACTAGGAGGTAGGTGCCTATCATCCCCATTTTATAGATAAGAAAAACAAGGCAAGCAGAGATGACTTTCCCAGGGTCATACAGCTGGTAAAGGTCTAAATCCAGATTTAAACTTAAGTCTTCCTGATTCTAACCTCGAATCTCTATCTACTGTACCATCTAGTTGCATGTGCACACACAGACACAAACATATGGGCATACATACTTATACATACATATGCATACATGGGAGTATATATATGCATATACAAATGTATACACCTGTGCATGCCTAGATACACACAAGCATGTATATACACATGTATGTATGTGCACATACACACATTTACCTGTTTATACTGTATTATTGTTATTGTTGCCATTGAAAGAAGCAGAGGAATATCAATGACTCCAAGTTTTTTGACCTAGAAGTCTGGAAGAGCGATGATACCCCTGACAGAAGAGAAGCTATTTAGAGATATATTGAGTTATATTCTCATTTCTATTAGAGCTCCAATTTGCCATGGCCCCTCAGATAGTAGCTTTAAGTTTCTCTCACCCACCCTCCATCTAGTAACTAATGATCTGTAAGCTTTCTTCAGCACTTCAAATGATACATGATTTCAACGGGTGAAATCCAAGCAGATGGCCTCACCCCCACACCTTAGTAAGACAGTTTGATGAGTTGTTATAGCCAAAAGGAAAAAAATAATCACCTGATGCCTAACCTCCTGGTCATTATCCCCTCTACACTTAGCTAGTTTGGTCCTTAGATGTCAAACATTCGCTGTCAGGACAATATTTGACTAATTTAGCACTTTCCAGCTTGGGTAGTAGCTGCCAGTTACTGGGATCCTGGGGCATAGATTTTGGGAATCTCTGACTATCTACATATCATCGGGAGGCAATAAGGGGAGGCTTTATAATCCTCATCAGTGATGATTGCTAATATTTTTAAAGCACATTACATATATGTTCTTAGTCAATCCTCCCAACAACTTTCTAAGGTAGACACTGTCATTATTTCTATTTTACAGATGAAAAACTGAAGTTCCCTCTGCCAAGAATTCTCTCTTCTCATTTCTACCTTCTGGTTTCCATGATTTCTTTCAAGCCTCAGCTAAAGTCCCACCTCGTACGAGAAGCCATTCCCAATACTTCACAATGCTAGCACCTTCCCTCTGAGATTATTTCCAGTTTTTCTTCCATATCGCTTGTTTGTACACAACTGTTTGGATGCCATCTCTCCACTGGCTTATGAGCTCCTTGAGGGAATTGACTTTCTGCCTTAGTATTCCCAGCACTTAGCATAGTTTCTGGCACATCATAAGTGCATAATACAATACTTATTGACTTAAAAAGAAAAAAAAAATCTTTTCTTTCTTCTTAGAATCAGTACTGCCTATTGGTTCCAAGGCAGAAGAGTGATAAGGGGGACACAATGAGGGTTAAGTGATTTGCCCAGGGTCACACCGTTAGGAAGTGTCTGAGGCTAAATGTGAACCCAAGACCTCCAATCTTTAGGTCTGGCTCTCAGTGCACTGAGCCGCCAAGCTGCCCTCTGTTTATTGACTTGTTAAGTGATTTCCCCAGAGTAACACAACTAGCAAATTCCTGAGGCAGAATTTGAGCCCAAGTTCCCCTGACTCCAAGTCCAGAATTCTAACTAATATGCCAGTCTGTAGCTGGTGACTTCAGTGGAGAATCTGTAAATAAAACATCAAAACTGAGTGAGTGAATTCTACTTGAGGGAACACTGAAGTGAATCCTTTCTATAACAATGACAATAATAGATCACTTTTATGTAGCATTTTAAAACACTTCAGTCACAACTCTATGAGGTAGATAGGGTAGGTATTATCCTTATTTTACTGGTGAAGAAAATGATGCTCATAAAGCTTGGAAAATTTGTTGGGGAGCCAATATCAGAGCCTGGCTTTTCTGGTGTTTTCCATTAGGTTTGGCTGCCTTTGTAAACTGAGGTGAACAAAGGAATTACACACACACACACAAACACACACACACACACACACACACACACACAGATATCTAATCTAGATTTTGTACATTTCAATTGTCATAATATGGGGTTTTCTGGAAGCAGGGCTTACCTGTATTTTCTTTAAAGTGATTTGCCTGAGGGTAAGATATAAAACTGACAGACTTAAGTGTAAGAATCCATTTGATGAACCATAAATATTTGCTAACTTTTTCTCCTTTCCCCCCCCATTTTAGCAACTATTTAAAGCAGGTCTCTCTGTCAGTAATACCAGCAGTGCTGGGCTCTGGAGGAACTTTTTTTGTGCAGTCTTGCAGGAAACCTGATAGCAATTCAATTAGAAAATGCAAATGAGGTCACATATTTCCCACCGGAGTGCTGAATTGCCCCAGAGGAATCTGAGCAATATTCCAGCATAACAGTAAATACTTAAGATAAAGTTTCTCACACTGTTCTCATCTGACTGGTTGTTGTAACACTTGAAAGTGTCAATGGGACCTGGGGGTATAGTTTGTGAAAAAGAAACTGTTGTTTATGAAACTAATATTAGGTCTTATAGCTCACGTCAGCATTTATGAAAGATAAACTTGGCTGAGCAGTATTCCAGAGCACAACACAGACTAGGAGTCTAGTGTTCTCTCTTTGTTATTTCTCTCTTCCTAGGGAAAGCGGTTGTTTTCCAGGTGTGCATTTTGACTTAATCTAAGGAAGAGTATTTAAAAATCCAAATCTAGCCTACTCAGAATTCAGAGAAGGAAGAGTGACAGAGGAGGGAATTTGCTCTCCAAGCATTCCTGAATTCCATTCCTACAGATACCCAGACCTCTATGGCACTAGTGAGGACAACCCAGTAATTTTGGGTAATTCATGTTGCAATCTCTGTTAATTAAAGGATATGGGGTCCTGAAGTTATAGTCAGACAGTTTAATGTGTGAGTGAACCAACCCTCTGCCTCAAGAGCCCTAGCTTTCAGTTTCATGACTTAATGGGTACGTGCCCACATTCCCAAACTGCCACATAATTCAATGTAATTGGTGGCCTCCAAGGAGAGATGGAGGCTTCAGGACTGGAATAGTAGCAATACATTTGAGTGTTAGATTGGCCTGCCATCCAGGTATCTCTATAAGTCCTTTATAGGACAATGGGCTTAACTTTATTTTGTCATTTTTCCATCTAAAGAGGGGCAGACTAGAGTAGCGGATAGGGTGCCCCGCTAGGAATCCAGAATACCTTGGTTAGAATCCAGCTTGTAACACTCTGGGCAGTCATTTAACCATTGTGTATTCCAGGCAACTCCCTGCATCTTATCTCTTAGTCAGATATGGATTGTTATCTGCATAGGTGGAAGGCGGCACTACGGGACCAAGAGTTCCCTCATTTGATTGGTAGTGAGGGAGTGAGTGAGGCATTAATTGATCCTTGTCACAATGCTCTATTATAGATGAACTGGCAGGTCTTTTATATACTTACATATTCATTTATCCATCTAAGAAAAAGAAAGCAAAACACTGAATAGGTGGTCCCCAAAGAATTGGAGTAATCTCCACATTCTCATTTCCCAAAAGAAGTATGGAGGGAGTTAGAGAGAACTGGTGCTAGAGTAAGACCTTAAGTCAGGTGTTCGTAATTTTGTTTGTGTTGTGGCCTCCTATATGAGTCTGGTGCAGCCTATGGGTTCCTTTACAGAATTATGTTTTTAAATGCATAAAATAAAATGCATAGGAATTTTAGAAGAAACCAATCAATGAAAATACAATTATCAAAATAGTTTTAAAGTCAAGGTCACAAATTGCAAGTTAAAAAAAAAAAAAAGCACCTTAGGCACTCACTAATGTGTCATTCTTTCATAGCCAAATGATTTGTGTACCTCTTTTGCCATCGCCCAAGAACTATTATGTTATGGACACTGGGAGAAGTCCATGCTTGGGTTAATGATCTTACATTAACTTATATTAATTCATAGTGATACATCTCAATCAGTTAATCAATCAAACATTTATTAAGCACCTACTAAGTACCATGCACTATGTTGAGCACTGAATATTAAAGGTAAGTACTATTTCATTTTTGTCTTCATATCTTGCGAGTCTAGAACATTGTGGGTACTTAATAAAAAACTTACTGATGGATTAATCAGTCATGGGACCCTTGATAAATTACTTCATTTCTTTCTTCCTCCCTTTCCTTATCTATAAAAGGGGGAATAATAGCACTTCAAGGTTATTATGAGGATCAAATGAAATAATATGTAAAACAGTTTCTAAAATTTAAAACATTACATAATTGTTAGCTATTATTAATATTTATACTATATATCAATGATGACAATGATGCCAGTTACAGTATAGTCTGAAAGGTATTTTATATATATATATATGTAATATATATATATATATCCCAAAATGCCATTGCTGTATGGATTTTGGCAGAGTTAAATCACTAGTTTTTTGAGGCTTTCCTAGACTCATGTGTTGTAGGAGCAGTTATCTAGGGAAGCAGAACCAATACATGGGACTTTAGGGAAAAAAGACAAGGACTGAGAATATCCATCTAATAATAAACAATCTTGACTCCTCATGGTTACACCTAGGGCATTAGAACAAATAGTTTAAATAGTTATTGTGTGTCTGTTTGTTACCAAAATGCCATTTCTTCCAGAGAGCTTTTTCATAAGATGTGTGGGAGCATCTTCTCCTACTTTACTGCCATGTCACCTTAGTAGCAGCTCTTTGGGTCTTTTAGAATGTGGAACACTAAACCACTCTTCAAAATTGGAAGTTTGGCCCACTGAGGGAGGTCCAAGACTATATGGCACCTACCCTTCCTGTCAGCCATGTCCTGGCTGCTCTGCATGCATCACTTGCAAGGACTAAAACAGACTAATGGACCATAGAACTAAGTCTCTTCAAGGGTTCTAGAAGTTTCTGTGATTCCAGTAAGAGCCTTTTCACATGGCCTGGAGTCTGGAGGAGTTGGACTTAAATCTTGCCTCGTTTTTTTGTATGTGACCCTGGGCAAGATAGAAGATAAGGGCTAAAATCATTAAATATATAAAAGAGCCTTTCCACAATGAAAAGCCATAAATGAATTAAGGCGATCTAAACCAGAGATGTCTCTATTGAGACTGCTTCATTCCCTTTCCTGTCATTCATTTACCATTCATTTAGCAAACATTCATTGGTTCAATAATCATTTACTAAGTACCAACTGTACACTACAGCCTATGGATACTACAAGAGAATGCAAAATTGATAATCAAGATAGGCAGGCAAAGTAGGAAAAGATAAAAAAAACTTTTAGGTCACTCAGTGGGTAAAGCTTGACTTAAAGGAAGAAAGATCTATTTTCAAATCCTTCCTCAAAAACTTATTTAGCAGTGTGATTCTTGGGCAAGTTGCTTAATTTCTTGCAGCTATAGTTTCCATATCTGTAGAATGGGAATATAATAGCACCTTCCTCATAGATTGCAGTGAGGATTAAATAAGATAACATTTAAAACACTTTGCAAATCTTTTTGCACTATATAATTGCTAACTCATTAGAAGGCCAGAAGGCAATGCATGTATCTTAGAGGACAGAGCTGATCTCAGTCAACCTAGGTTTAAATCCTGCCTTAGATACTTGCTGGCCGTTACCCTAGACAAGTCACTTAAACTCTCTGCACTTTAATTCTATCATCTATAAAATGAAATAACTTGTACTCAGCAGCCTCTAATTTCTCTTGAGCTATAAATCTATGATGCTATGAAAACTAAATTAAAATTAGAATGTAAGTTAATTAATAAATTATCATAATGACTTAAATCCACTTCTTTTTCTTAAACCCTTACCTTCTGTCTTTAGAATCCTTATGAAGTACCAGTTCCAAAGCCAGAAGAACCTAAAGGGCTAGGCAATTGAGGTTAAGTGACTTGCCCAGGATCACACAGCTAGGAAATGTGGGATCAGATTTGAACCCAGGACATCCTATCTCCAAGTTCTCTATCCAATGATCCACCTAACTGCCTCTAGATCCACTCTTAGTATGTACCTTGCTTCTGCTCTGTATGTATTTTTCTCTCCCTACTTAGAATATAATATCTTTGAAGACAGAATGTTTTTTTTTTTCTTTTTCTTCGTAGCACAATGAGTGGTACATAGTAAGCATTAGATAAATACTTGCTGATTGACTGAAAGGTGGAAACCATTCTTTTTTCATTTTTCCTAAAGATATAAAGAATTTATACTGATCTCCTAGTTCAAACCCTCATTATCTCTTGCCTAGACTATTATAATAGTCTCTGCCTCCAGTCTGTCCTCCCTCCAATCTATTCTGCATATGTTTTCAGAGTAATCTTCCTAAGTCACTTCCCTCAAATACTGTCAATGATTCCCCACTGGCTTTTGAACAAAGTCCAAACTCTTTGAAAGGGCTCATTTGAAGCAACTAACAATCTGGCTCTAAAATATTTTTTCCAGTCTTATTCCCCATATTCCTTTTCATGTATTCCATACTATTGTCCAAATGGACTCCTAATCATTCCCTTAATGTAGCCTATGCTTTACAAGGACTTTGTCTCTTTTAAAAACATTTCTTAAGTCTAAAAGTCCACCCCCATGCTGCCCACCTCTCCACACCCTCCTATTGAAATTTTATCCCTCTTTCAAGACCAGACTCAAATCTTACTTCATTTCAAACATCTTGATCTCCTCCCCCCCCAAACCCAATCCAGAAGTCATTTTTCCCTCCACTCAACTTCCATAAGACTTTCTACATTACTTAGCATTTATTGTTGTTATGTATTAATGTATGCCCATGTCTTAGGTCCACTACTAGGTTGCACATTGAATGAGGGCAAGTAGTATCTTAATTGTATTCTCTTTGGTATTTCTCACTGGGCCTTAACACATAGTAGATGCTCATTGAATGTTGTTGGAATGAGTGAATGCTCCTTTGTCTCCCAGTTCTCTCTTGTGAACAATGTGGTTCATTGGCCTGGGTTAGAAATGTGGTCTCTGGCCTTGAAACAGAAGAAAACTCACTGACCTATGTGGCCTTGGCCTTGGCCTGACTGGTGTAATGCTATAGCTCATCTAATTCACTCATCACAGGTAAATTATAAATAGAAAAGCAGGAGGATACAATGGAAGGCCCATTGGATCAGGATATTTGTATTGTCACCCTGACTCAGTCATTAACAAATTGGATGACTTGGGGCAAATTACACCATCTCTCTAGACCTCAGTCACCAGCTGCCACCATTCTTTTTTTTTCATCAGTCAAATGGGGAATGGAAGAGGTAAAGAGTGGAATAAAACCAGATGGCCTCTAAGGTGCCTTCCAACTTGACATATCTGATCCCATGATCCTTCATTAAAATCCTCTTGCCTGTCCCTGCAGGTTCAACTTCTGGCCTTCACAGTTAAAACTCAATAGAGTTTCTCTATTCACTTCTCACTTCCTCCTACTCTCTTTTCCTGCTATGCCAAAGATGCTCTATCTCCTCTCTTTCTCCCACTCTCATCTTCACGCCTCCTCCACTGCTTATGTCTTGAGCTCCTTTTCCTTCAGTACAATGAACCATCCCCCATCATTTTCTTTGATTTTCTTCTCACGTGATGTCTTCCACGTACATTACACTTCCTTTCCAAGAGAAGAGAAATAAGAACAAGAAGAAGGAACGAGAGCATTACAGATAACGTTTTGGTTTGCAAAAATATTAATATATATAAATTAACAAATACAAAAATCAACTAAAGACCTGTGGGCAGATAATCCTTTTGCAAAAAAACAAAATCATTATAGGGGCTGTAATGTGGCACCTTGGAATTTTTACTGACTCTAGAGTAAGAGGACTTGAGTTCAAATCCTGTCTCTTATCTAACCTCTCCCTGTGACCTTTAACAAATAACTTTCTTGGGTCTGACATTCTTCATCTGTAATACCAGGGACTTGTGGACTAGATGCCTTTGAGTTCATTTTTAGCTGTATGTAGATTATCCAATGATATTGTAACCCTAAAGCAGGGGTTCTTAACCGTTTAATAAAGCCCTTTTCGTAGTCTATCAAAACCTATGGACCTTTTTCATAATGTTTTTAATACTTAAACATTGCATTAGAAAGGATACACAGTTATCAACATTTTTTTCAGTTTATTTTGTTTCACAACATGATGAACATAGAAATATGTATTGTATGAAAATACATGTACAACCTGCCTCCCTGGGTGGGGAGGAATGGGAGGGAGGGAGAGAACATAGATTGCAAAATGGCAGAAAGCAATTATTGGAAATTGAGTCAACGCGTAATCAGGAAAAAAATTTTAATGAAAAACAAAGTTTTTAGACTTCAGATTAAGATAAATTTTCCTTCCCTAAAGTATTCCTATTGTTAATATAAGATTCTTTCCAGTAACATGCTCCCCAGTCGCATTTGAAAAATGCTTAGGTTTGCATACAATTTCTCAAAGGTTTATATACATCATAGTGAGTCCAGAGCTGAGTTTCCTGCAGGAATGACAGTCCTGCTATTGGCCACTTAGCTTTTACACCACTATCTAACACCTTCCCAGGTTCTAACCCAAGTGCCTCTAGTTATTTCAAGGGGACGGGGCGGAGAGAGGCGACAGGATTGCATTGGGAAAGTCTGGACTGTGATTCGTGAGTTGCTTGGAAATAGGAATAGAATGTACAATACAGCTGAGGCTCAGCGGCTGTCCTTCCTGCTCACTAATGGGGCTGTTATTCTTGCATGTCAGTGGGACTGGAGAGACTAGTGTGTCATCAGCCATCCTCTGCCTGCTGTACACCCCAGCAGATTGCTGTGAGGACTGCTATAAGCAGAAGTACCCATAATTTTAGGAATTTCAACTGAAGAAAAACCTTGTTGATCCATGGAAAAAACTGGTTATGGTCATATGAGGCTTTAAAAAGCAAGGTGGATCAGAAAGAGGCATTATTTGACTTGGAAAAGCCACTATGAGATCATTTGGCTGTGGTAAAAAAATGTTGTCAACAGAAAATAGCCAGACCTTTTATCTCTTTCCATAAGGAGGCACTCAATGAAATCGAAAAGTGGTAAATTTAGAGGAAATAAGAGGAAGCAACTTCCTTGGATAGCTTGAAGGCAGCAAATACAGGGTCACTATTTTTTCATTTTGCTTTTGAAGAGTGGCTATTTTAATGAGTGTTAATAACCTCCACACTTATGCAAGTTAAGACAGTACTGTCAGACAAATCAGTCCTGCTACAGGCATAAACTGATTGCCTATGGGGATTGGAGAGAAATATGTTTATTTCCCCTATCAAAGAACTATACAAATTGGCTGATATTATTGTGGGAATCTTCTCCCCTAATGCCCCAGGCAGTAAGCAGAGCCAGCAAAGCAGGAAAACAGGCTGCAATGTCCAGTATGCTCTAACTAAGAAAAGAAAGGGGGAAACTCCCAGAGTCAATTGGGGGAACACGCAGAATGGCTGGTTAGTAATAGATGTGGACAGTAGGCTAGATCTCCCAAAATTATACCTAATGATAAATGACACAAGTGACTTTTAAAATTATCCTGGAGGTTCCAGTTGAAAAGTACACCTTGGGGGGCAACTGGGTAGCTCAGTGGATTGAAAGCCAGGCCTAGAGATGGGAGGTCCTAGGTTCAAATGTGACCTCAGACACTTCCCAGCTGTGTGACCGTGGGCAAGTCACTTGGCTCCCATTGCCTACCCTTACCACTCTTCTGCCTTGCAGCCAATACACAGTATTGACTCCAAGTGGGAAGGTAAGGGTTCTGAAAGAAAGAAAGAAAGAAAGAAAGAAAGAAAGAAAGAAAGAAAGAAAGAAAGGAAGGAAGG
>NC_058131.1:260779776-260932558 GCF_016433145.1 Gracilinanus agilis
AAGGAAGGAAGGAAGGAAGGAAGGAAGGAAGGAAGGAAGGAAGGAAGGAAGGAAGGAAGGAAGGAAGAAAAGTACACCTTGGTACTGTCTTCCTCTTCTCCCTATAAAATGAGCTCCAGAGGCCTACTACTACTTAATAGTCTTTTCACTCAGACAGTTACTCTGTTAAAGCACCTGGCTAGATTTGAATTCCAAAGACAGCAAAAGAGGAGCCAAAGGAGACTCCACTCCTCTGGGATGGGCTGGGAAGCAGAAAGGTCCTAGACTATACATCATTAGAGTTGGAAGGGACCTTAAAAGGTCATTTAGTCCTACCCCCTCTCTCTTTCTCACTCCTTATTTTTTAGATAAGAACACTGGACTAGAAGATCTGTGTCTTGACTTCTGTCTCTTCCAGCTCTAACTTTCTATAGTTCTATAAAATCCCATCAAAGCAGTGGAAAACTATCCAATTATGGCAATGCCTCTACAAGACAATTGGTCTGCTCAGTCAACAGTTAGTCAATTCATTTTTAAAAATTGGTTACAAAGCAGACCCCCTCCAGACAGGTTTTCTGACAGCACATAGAATAAATGAGAAAAAAATGGAGAGGAGGGGAGTAGTTGACTGAATTTTTCACTTTGCAGACAGTTGGCTTGTCATCGTGTGGACACAGTGAAAAATGCTGACTATAGCTTTAAAGATTGGGGTGGGGGTTTCCCAGCATGAGGAAGGGCAGTGGATTTGGGTGCCAAGAAAATCCATAGTCCTCGCATCTACGTGAATGCTTGTGGTTCCATCCCATGTGCTGCAATTAGAGCATTCTTTCATGAATCACTTGTCAAATCAGCAGCTGCCCAGCAAAAACACAGAAATTTTGCACAATCAATATCAGCTGTCTGTCAAAACAGTGTTTACCTGAATGAAGCTTTTACATGATCTACTGAGTAATTTGGCTGCTGAAGAAACTAGGACTCTTCTTTATCGACTCTCACATGTAATAGCTTTGCATGGAGGTAACCAAGCAGATAGATCTTTGGGGGATTGGAGTTCATGCCAGCAAGCAATGCATTAATCCAGTTAACCAAATCAAGGGGAGTCTCACTAATTGGACATAACTCCTATCTGATTTTAGATATCAGTGTTTGTTTCCCTTTTTAATACCATTTAGTAGAAGTGACACCAGAAAAAAAGGCTTTAGGAGGAAAAGGCTAAGAGCTATGAATGGAAAAGATAACCGAAAGGAAATTGGCATTGATCTTGCTCATCAGAAACTGGTAGTAACAATAACAATCTTCAGTACAGGATTTTAAAATTGAAAAGGTCCTCTAGACCTTTTCTTCATTCTAGGGAGAAGGTAATGAGGGACCAGAGAGGAGAAGGAAGTATATAATTCTTTATAGTTTTCAAAACATATTTCATATCTTATGTTGGTCCTCATAAGAATCCTATGAATTAAGAAAAAGAAGGTATTAGCTTTTGTATTTTACATGTGAGGAAACTGGCCCTTCAAAAATCTAAATCAATAAAGGAAGAGGCTATTAAGTACCCTGTGCCAGGAACCGTGTTAAATGATAGAAATTCAAAGACAGAAGCATAAACATGCCTGTATTTTCATATATTTAAGCTATTAAAGCTTGAAGCTGCACTAATATTTTTTGAACATCCTGTATATAAAGATTTACACCAATCACAGAAAATATATACAAAGGTAATATGGGGGAGGAATCATTAGATGTCTAGCCCAAGGTCACATAGGGACAAGGCCAGAACTGACCCCAGGCTTTCTAATATACCACATGTCTTTCAACTATGATTTCCTTTCTTCTCTCTAGGTTATATAGAATTTGGTATTATTTTTTGCAGGCTTTTAATTCAGGCTATAACTACAGTAAAACAGAGCAATGGACATGGAGTCAGAAGACTTGGGTTCGAGTCGTGTTTCTGACATATGCAAGCTGTGTGGCATTGGGCAAACTATGTGACCTCTCTGGACCATAATTCCTTCCCCTTGAATTGGAGATAGTAATACTTATACAACCTATCTCACAAGACTGAAGAAAATACTTTGTAAAACTTTGTAAAACACTTTATAAGTGTGAGTTATGGTTAATTATTATGATAGCAAAACAGCCAAGCCCGGGGCTCATTATTAGCTTTAATATCCTTTCCTTCTACCTTTAAAGACATCATCAACATGATGTAAAATAAAAAGTACCGTGCTGGGATTCGGGATACCTATATTCAAATGTCTACTTTGCCATAAGCTTGATGTGTGACCATGGACAAGTCTCTGTGCTTCTATTTTGGACTCTGGGCTTTAGTTTTCTAATCTGTGATTTTTCCCTTCTGGGATTATGGTTCAAATAAATAATGCACATAAGGTGCTTTATAAACCTTGGTGTGTTATGTGCCTGTTAGCTATTGTTATATGTTTTACTCCTCTGTTTATATGCAGTAATCCCCCATAGAATGTTAGCTCCTCATAAAAAGGAATTTCTTCTGTTTGTCCCTGTATCTCTAATGCTTAGCACAGTGCCTTACGAAGAGTAGACAGTTAATAAATGCTTATTGAACGGAATTAAATCCCACTAAAATAGAAGAGTTGGATTATATTATCTCTAAGGTCTCTTTCAAGAATAAGAGCTTTTGAGTCTGCGTATACATCCAGTTCCTTCTTGTGGAAGCATGTAAAGGTTTTAGGGTGCTATCTATAAAGTCATCGCTTGAGCTGACCTGCCAAGCATTCAAACTCCTCTGTACATAGCACAACTGAGATGGATTGGCCAAGTAGCCTGACTGCCAAACGTCTGCTTACCTAAAAGGCCATTTTACAGAGAACTTGAGCAAGGCAAGCATTCACATGGTGGTCGGAAGACCAAGGACTTTTCTCAGGTTCTCTGTGAACAACTTTAGTATTGATTGTGAGATGTGGAACAGGCTGGCACAGGAGCACTCAGCATGGTGTGCCTACATCAAACAAGGCACTGTATTCCACGGCCAAAGCAAAATCTCTCGGTAGCACAAAGGAAATGTGAGCTGTACAAATCCAGAGACGTCTCCACCCCAAATGTTCTGATGGGCACAGTGTCTTACACATACATATAGCTACTTACTAAATGCTGGCTAATTAATTGATGAATATATCTAATATAATAAAGTAATTCCTACATTTAGAATCCTGCTATTGGCTCTCTCCAGGCATTGGGAATCCCTAAATCAATTAGAGGTCTGATTAATCTGTAATCTTCCAGAAAGGTGGCATAATGGTTAAGACACTGAATCAGGAAGCTCTGAGTACAAATCCTGTTTCAGAAACTTACTAATCATGTGACCCTGGACTTCATCTCTCTTAGAAATCAGTTTCCTCACCTCTAAAATGGGGATAATTTCACCAACTTCATAGTGTTGTTATGAGAATCAAATGAGATAATATATTTAATACTCTTTGTAAATTTTAAAGTGCTTATAAATGTTAATTACATGATAATGGTGGTGATATCAGTAAGCATTTATTAAGCACTCATTTACTATTGCCAAATATAGGCTTGGTGCTGGGAACATAAATAAAAGTAGAAAGAAAAAGAGCTCCCACCCTCAAAGAATTAACATTCCAGTGGAGGGAGGGCATGTTAGAGAAAGTCAGGAATCCTAAAGACTAATGAGACATGGTTCACCTCAGCACCCTTCTTAAATGGAGGATCTTGAAAGAGTAATCCAATCAGCGAGACAGGTCTTGGGGAGGGCTAGTGCCTCGGAGGTACTAATTCCAGTGCCTGGGTGAGGCTTCAAGATGAAAAGCTGGGAGGTAGAAGAAGAAGTTCTGAGTTTAGCTTGAAGAAGATTGAATCTCTTTTTTGATCATTCCCAAATATCTTGAATTTCAGGATAAATGATTCCTCACACCGAAAAAAATATCCTTTTTCTTTTTAACTCTGGGATAATGTAAAAATAAATTGGATAAAGAGAAACTTTAGCAGTGACATTTGAGGAAGAGACATCAAGGTATTGTAATGCCCAGTTACCCTATTGAGTTGGTGATACTTCTTTTAAATCTAGACTAAAATCAAATTTCATGTCATATGAATCTACAATCATATCATCTCAGATTGAAATGCTTAAGTGATTCAATTATAAGGTGAACTGGCTCATTATCCTGAGCCAAACATCTTAGTTAAGAGTTGGTAGGGAAAAGAATTTGCTGATATCTCTATTTTTAAAAAGCATTATTTAAAACTGATCAGTATTATTTTTCTCCTAGATTAAACAAAGACTAGTAGTCAATGAGAAATATCCTTTTATAACTGGAAAGGAGAGTCCATTGAAATGCTGTATTTCCGCATGATATATGTTAAAAGGAAAGAAGTAATCACATTGGGGTATATCTTCCATATTACCTCACTTTAATATTGTCCTAGAACAAGTTTCTGACATGGCAGGTACCTTCCAGGTCATTGAGTCCAACCATTTCATTTGAGGAAACTGAAGCCCAGGTTAAGTGACTTGTCCAGGACAATATAACTAATAAGGGTCTGAGACAGGATTCAAAGTCAGTCTTCCTAAATCCAAATCCAGTGCCTAATCTATACACCCTACTGCCCCTATAGTAGAGAAAGTTCTAACCTTGGAATCACAAAATCTGCATTCGAAACTCTGTTGTTATATGATAGACAAGTGATTTAACATCTTTCAACCTCATTTCCTTCATTTGTAAAATAAGACAGTTGGACTAGATGTCCTCTAAGGCCCCTTCCAGGTCTAATCTATAACCCTATAGGATTCTCCTACACTGAAAGGAACTTAAGATCCATCTGTCTTGAAGGACCATGCTGGGAGATTATATGCCAACTATACAAACAATCTAGTGCATGCTTTGTCTGCAACCTTGGTGCTAGATGTGGCCTTAGAGCTCAACTCTGTAGAATATTTAAAATCACGGCATTCGAAAAGTCAAGGACAATTTCAGAAAGAAAAATAAAGAGTTAGATTTGCTGTAGCTGAGCAAATCCCCATATGCCACTTAGAAAGAAATGTAACTAAAAGCCTCATCTCAGGTTAGACTCTCATTCAAACTTCTTTCCCCCATCTCCTTGCTAAAGAGTTCTAGGAGGTTGCATGCTTGCTAAAAATGACAATTTTTCTTACTAATTGACTCTAATGTGAACTGTTCTATGCAGCCCTACTGCTAAAGAATAGGGGCGAGGATAGGGGAAGGAACTAATGACTTTTGGCTTAACTCACTGATTTAATTTTGTAAATGTTTTATAATATAATTGTATTGTTTCCATAAATGAAAAGGTAATTTTGTTTAACGAGTTTCTAACCAAACATAACATTCTTGACTGTCTTTAGCCAGATTTGATCAAGGTACAAATTTTGGGATGCCTGTGTTTGCCTTTGTCCCTGGAGATGATCAAACAAACAGCTTGATTTGCCACTTCAAATAGTTTAGCTTGATTGGTTCAATGCAGACATGTTTATATTTGGAATTAATAGATCAGTCTTTGGGGTTTGGTGTGTGTGTGTCAATCAATAAGCATTTATTAAGTGTCTAGTAGATACATAAGGAAAGACAAAAGATAATCCCTGCTCTCAAGGACCTCACAGTTTAATGAGGGAGGCAACAGAAAAATAACTAGTACAAACAAGATAAGTACAGGATAAATTGGAGATAATCAACAGAGAGAAGGCAGTGTCATTCAAGGGAATGAGGAAAGGCTTCTCAGAGAAAATGGGATTTTAGCTAGGACATGAAGGAAGCCAGAGAGGGAGAACATTTCTAGCATAGGAACAGTCAATGAAAATGTCGAGTCAGGGGATGGAGTATCTTTGGTAAGGAATATGAAGGAGGAAAAGATTTTGGACAAGAATAGTAAGTAAGGTGTAAGAGGACTTGAGAGGTGAGGGAGGAGAGAGCAGATTATGAAGCACTTTGGAGGCAGGAGGAGAGTGAATATGAATGCCATTCCTCATTTTTTAAATAAGATGTTTCCAAAGTCCCATTGCATTGTCCACTAGTGCAGCCCCTGGAGAAAAATTAATGTTATTGTCTTCCTCTAGAAACATTGCTCATATTGGGACATTTTCCTTAGGTAATCTTGGTGTTTTGTTTTTTTTTTTAATTTGTGAAGAGTTGATGGTTGATTGGTTGATAAGGAGGGAAGAATTTGGCAGAGAAGATTCATGATCAGCATTTTGAATCTTGAGGTTTGTTGGAAATGATTTGAAACTGTCTTAACAATTTTTTGGCCACGAGCCCCAAAAGAATTTTGGTGGCCATCACTTTCCCCTAACTTGTCCCTTTCCCTCAGACCTCCTGTTGCCACACACTAGTTTTACCCATCCTAGTTGCTATTCTATAGATGAGGTTCCAATGTTTTCCCTGGCTCTTCCTCCAGCTGCTCAGTATTTTAGGGGGAAGAGTTTAGCAAGACCAGGAATCTCTTCTTTTTCTGCCACAGATAAATGAGCAAATGATACTATTTTTTTTTTCAGCAAGCCTTTCATTAGGAGGATAGGAATATTTAAGATGATTTTCTTATCAGAGATCAAAAAGTGAGAAACACAGTAGTGCATTTTGGGAAAATGACAGATCATTCATCTCAGAGGCGTATCCTCAGTGTAAGCAAAAATAGAGTAAGTGCCTTTGAGAAGGGATTCATGCAAATGTTTATTTAGAATGGCTCACATGTTTTGTTTGTTAAAGAACTTAGAGATTTGGGGGGTTGTTTTATTTTGTGTTTGTTAAATACCATTTTCTGCTGTCCTTCCTTAGCTACCATGGAAACCAGCTAGAATGCTGCAGACAATACCCTAGTTAAATATTTTAAATATACATGCTGGCAGGCAAGCAAAATGTGCCATTTTTTAAATGTATATTGAAGGAGATGTAGGAGGTGGGGGGGGGGGGGAGTGGCAAAGCTACCTTTATAGATTTCGATGCTTGTTTTTTTTTTAACAAATCTAATTATCGCCAGTAAAAAGCAAGACTGGGATTGACATTTTGAGAAAAGCAGCATTATTTCTTTATGGAAACATGTTTAACCCAAAGCTATATGGAAGTGATGAAAACAATGAGTCTGACAAATCAGAGGAATGCAGGCTAGTCATAAATAACATTGATATTTTGGAAATAAATCTGATTCGCTCTCATGCCCAACATGAGCAATGTTTGTTCACAATGCAAGAATCATGCGTTATTGCACTGAGTGGGAAATGTTTCATTTTGAGGACAGATCTCTATAAAATCAATAATATTTGCAGACTCTACCCTAAGACATGGTATTATTTGTACTGCTGGGATTGGCTGCTTATTTACCTAAACATTAATGTGATCCAAAATGCTCAGCAAAGCAGGAACACAAAATATGATATTATATTATGTAAATGGGCTTGTGATATGCTCTGCTGGATAATAACTTCCAGATGTCTCTGTAGCCAGAGGCTGAGTGATATCAAAGACAGGTTGGATAAAAGGGGAGAGGCACCAGCTGGATGAACTGGTTACTGCTAAGCATAGCGGAAGGTGAACACTGATTATATTCCCACTCACTGGCAGTATTTGTGCACTAGTGAAAAGACTGGGGTTCCTCTCCTCTAATAGAGAACTTTGAACATCATCCCTGCCCCTCCTCCCCACCTCCCCACCATCATTTATCTTAAGGGATTTTTTTCCCTTTTCTTGTAAACATGCAATTGACAAGAAATCAGATGGCAAATCCTCCATTTCAATTCAGGTAATTACTCATAGAATAAACTAGGTAGATAAAATGGGCTGTCTTTGTAAATGGCCAGACACCTGTGATTCTTTCTTTATGAAGGAAATAGAGTATGCTGTTTACAAAATTGTTAAAAGTCCAGGGTGCTTATCTACATCAATTTCCTTGATGATTAGTCAAATCATTGGCTTTATTTCCTGTGTTCTTATTATCTGCAACCTGCTTTACCAATGATCCAAGGCCTACCTAATGAGGACAGCCTCGCTCTGCCAATACAATAGCAGTGGAGGTAAAAAGTTTTCTGGCCTTTATGTACTATCTAAAGGGTCACCTGTATTTTCATCACCCTTATCCTCAGTCGTGAAGGGTATTCTCAGAAAAATAAAAACTGCACTGATTAGTGTCTCTGGGAAATCCTATAGGCTTCAAAATATTCCTAATGTCATGAGGATGAATACTCACTCACCAATTCCTAGGATCATTGATCTAGAACTGAAAAGGCACATCAGGAGCCATTTAGTCCAACCTCCCCATTTTATAAAGAAACTGAGTCCCCTGGAAAAAAAATGACTTGCTCAAGGTCACAAAAGTAGTACTAATTAGAGACAGAATACCACCATTCTTTCCTCTTTATACCTTAATGAATAATTAAATAAGTTGGTAATCTCTTCCCCCAAAACAAATCACCACCTGTTGGCCAGCTCTTTGATGACAAAACCTCTTACTTAGCCAGAACTGTGATTCCCAAAGTGGGCGCCACCGCCCCCTGGTGGGTGCTTCAGCCATCCAGGGAAGTAGTGATGGCCACAGGTGCATTTATCTTTCCTATTAATTGCTGTTAAAATTTTAAGAAAATTAATCTACAGGGGGCTAAGTAATATTTTTCTGGAAAGGGGGCAGTAGGCCAAAAAAGTTTGGGAACCACTGCTGTGAAACAACACAATCACAATTTATCTCCAAGGCTACTAGAAGTTGAAGCTTATACAAGTAGTCTTTGTGGCATTACCCAAAGCGCGTGTGATTTCTGTTCTGACATTCCTTTCTCTGCAATGACCATTTCCCCCCATTTATGCTAACCTCATGTTGAATGATCAATGCTCACCTGTATTTCTGGATTCTCCTTTTGGAGATATTATTTGTCCTTGATTTTACTTTAATAAAATTCATCTCTTATTACATACAGCTTGGTGCAGTTCATAGAATGCTAGTCTTGAAGTCAGAAAACCTGAGTTCAAATTTTGACTCAGATGAGACCCGGGACAAGACACTTAGCTTCTCTTTGCATCAGTTTCTTCATCTGTAAAATCAGGATAATAATAGCACCTACCTAACAGATTTGCTTTAAGGAGACAGAACTGATATAATTTGTGTGAAACTTAGCCACAGGTTCCTCATCTGTGAAATCAGTGTAATAATAGTACTTACTTCACAGAGTTGTAAGGATCAAATGATAAAATTTACATAAAGTGCTTTAAAAAACTTTAGGGCTCTATACAAATTTTAGATATTATCTATCTCACCTATGTGAAGCAGCAGCGTGGTGTCACAAGCCACCCATAGCCTCAATTCAAGTCCTGCTCCTGACACATAATGACTGCGTAACCCAGCACAAGTCACTTAATCTCTTAGTCCTCCAGGCTGTACTCTAAGAATATACATTATAGAACATCTGCAGATCTGCACTGGTAGATGGAGTTGCCACACTGGCAATTCTCTACCCCAATTAAGTCACCAGTCTGGACCAAATCAATATTGACTAAGGTGTGGAGAAGAGAACCCACCAGCACCACTCACTTCACAGGAGAAGCCAACAGACTTTTTATGTCGCTTTCTTTGTCGAATCGCTCTGATTTCATACTGCCTGGTCTGGAATCCTGCGAATCTTGTGCAACCAGTCAAAGCATCTATTTCCTTCTTACCCAAACGTGTTTGAGGCTGGTTACTAAAGTATCTTGTATTATCAATTTATGCAAATTAAAACTGCAGGCTGTTCCTTGTCTCAACAAGCTTTTGTCTCTTAGCCTTATAAGTTCTAATGATTGTACTGCCAATCATGAAAAATTATAGATTTCACTTGGGACTATCCTGAAGAGCGACTTTCTGCAGTAATGAAAGCTGATGATTACCTTTTGGGAGAGGTGAGGGTGGCAGAACGTAGAGCAAATCCCTTGAAGCTGACATAGATTATCATCAACTCACCTTGATTAGGAAGAGGTTTCAGAAAGCAGATATAACAATGCTGGGTTGCAATTCCCAAGGGAAGCCACCTTGAAGAAGTATCCCAAAACTACACTTATTGAGTCACTAAAGTTACTACTTATGCTGCTCTCTTAAATCATAGTGAATTTCAGAATCTAAAGCACAACAGAACATGTGCTAGATTTGGAACAAGAGGAACCAGGTTCACATCTTACTCCTCACCTGTAAAATGAAGGTGTCAGACTAGATTTTCTGAAAGCTTCTTTTTAGCTCCAAATCTAGGAAAAGGTGGGCATGATTGCCTCCATTTAATACCAAATGAAAAGATTAATGATCTGTCCTAAAAACTTACAGACAGCTCACTGATTCTGTCGGTTATGAATGGATGCCCTTTTTTGAAACTATTTGTTTCTATGTTCAGTACATATCATTTGGAATTTGAGAACTATGGAGCCGGTGGTAATTTTTAATGAATCACAGAAGTCTTCTCCCCACTGTGTAGAACAGATATTTCTTTCATTTGCCCTAAACTTGCCTCTATGAGGTAGTGTGATATAATGAGTAAGGGCCTGATCTTGTAGTCAGGAAGTCCTGGGTTCAAGTTTCATTTTGGCTATGTGAGGATGAACAAGCCTCTTACTTTCCCTGAATTACTCTCTAAATGTGGCATAGTAGAAAGATCATTAATTAAGGGGCAGCTAGGTAATACAATGTATAAAGTGCCAGACCTCAAGTTGGGAGGACATCGGTTCAAATCTGGCCTCATACATTTCCTAGGTATATGAGTCTGGGCAAGTCTTTTAATGCCAATTGCCTAGCCCTTGCCACTTTTCTGTCTTAGAATTGATACTAAAACAGAAGGTGAGGGTGAAGAAGGAAAGAAAGAAGGAAGAGAGGGAGGAAGAGAGGAAGGAAGGAAAGTAGAAAGGGAGGGAGGAAGGAAAGAAGAGGGAGGGAAGGAAGGAAGGAAGGAAAGAAAGAAGAAAGGTAGGGAGGGAGGTAGGGAGGCAGGCAGGAAGGAAAGAATGAAGGAGCAAAGGAACAAAGGAACGAAGGAAAAGAGGGATGAAGGAGGGAGGGAGGGAGAACATTTGTTATAGAGTCTACCTGTGTGATCTTGGACAAGTTATGGACAAGTTACTTATCCTTTCTGGTCCTCTTTTCCCTCGTATAAAATGAGGATGTTGGACTAGATGGCATCTACATTGTCTTCCATCTCCAAAATCTATCATGTATGATCACTGTAACTCACAAATGAGTCGTTGGTCTGCATCCTCAGATCTGGGGCAGCTAGGTAATGCAGTGGAGAAAGAGTCGAGCCTGAAGTCAGACAAACCTGAGATCAAATTCAGCCTCACATACTTACTGGCTATGTGAAACTGGGCAAGTTACCTAACTTCTGTTTTCCTCAATTTTCCCATCTATAAAATTAGGGTAACAGTAGAATCTACCCCTTGGTACCGTGAGGACCTCTGTGTTGTTGTGAGGACCAAATGATATTTGTAAAGTCCTTAGTACAGTGTCTGGCATATAGAGGTGCTAATTATTGTCATCACTATTTGTTGTTGTTTTTTAGTTGTTTCAGTCATGTATGACTCTTTGTAACCCCATTTGGGTTTGATTTGGGGGTTTTTTGCAAAGATACTAGGGTCATTTGCTACTTCCTTCTCCATCTCATTTTATGAACAAGGAACTGAGTCAAGTGACACAGTTAGTATCAAGCCAGATTTGAAGTCAAGTCTTCCTCAGTGTTCTATCCAGTGTGCCACCTTGCTGTCCTGGAGAAGCCCAGATGACAGGGTTTTTAATAGATTGAGAGTTGGTTTTGGAGTCACGTAGATCTGAGTTCTTTTTCCATCTCAGCCATTTATTAGTTGAATTTCTCTAGGTATTTTGCCTAACCTGTCTGTCTCAATTCCTTATCTGTAAAATGAACAAGTTGAACTAGACAGCTTCTAAGGCCTTTCTATCTTTAAGTGGATGATCCCATGACCTTTTATTTTTAAACCCTTACCTTCCATCTTGGAATCAACAGTAAGAATTGGTTCCAAGGCAGAAGAGTGGTAAGGGCTAGGCAATGGGGCTAAAGTGTCTTGCCCAGGGTCACATAGCTAAGAAGTGTCTGAGGCTAGATTTGAACCCAGGACCATCCCATCTGTCAGCGTGGCTCTCAATCCACTAAGCCACATAGCTGCCCCCTTCCATGACCTTTTTAGCTATGCCTTTTAATTTTTAAAACTATGCTTCTGTGGCCTTTATCCAGCTTTGTGTATTTAGTAGGTACAGTGACCATCAAACTGCAGACATTATTCATCTGTCTACACTGCATAAAAAATCTTTAATCATGGAAGTCATGCAAAAAAGTTCCCTATTGAACTGCATTACACTTTCTCTAGCTTTAGTGGGAGATCCCAGATTGTTTGTAGTTCTCTCTTAAGTGTCATGACCTAATATTTTATAGGTCAATCCATTTACTTTATGATATATTAACATGTGATCATACATGCATGCATAATATAAATTTATAATAAATCTAATTATTCTCCATGTAGTTATGGAGGGAAAGTTTAGTTATCTTCGCTCTCTTATACTCTTCTTTCTTTCTTTTTTTTTTTTTGAGAAAGAGATAATTTAAAACCTGCCCCAGGTCAGTTTTACATTATTCATCCCTTACTTATGAATGATGATGGAAGAGAAATGCCTGAGCTTTTCCCTAATATTGAGTAGTCTCTGCCGACTTCACCTAAAAGTCATATTCAATTACCTTCATAATCATACACACAGAGCAGTCCCCCATTACATGTGGAGCAAGACCTGGAAGAGGGAACGTAGCTGCTCTGGTTAAAATGAAATAAAATAAAACAGTATATCTAATAAGGAGTAGGAAGATCGGAGGAGAGCTTAGGAAGTGCACAGAGAAATCACTCTTTGGTTATGCAATGGGGAAACTCATGGTAGAGAAAACATGTTGAGTGAGGCAGTTTTTCTATGAATTCTGCAACTGGTACTTCCTGCAGATGGGGAAGATGGTCATTTGATTGGGGACAGTGATTTATTCAGTCCACTAGACTTCATCTCACTAATCACTTGTTCTTCTGAAAGTGCTGGTGCCAATGTTAAAATGTTCTTAAACATAGCAAGTTTCTTATCTTCTTACCAGTATGTATGTGGGGCTAGGTTGTCCCACCAAGGGAGAACAGGAAGCCACAAGCTGTGTGCCTTATCAGTCATGCAGAGAACTCGAGGATAATTAAAGAACATCTACCAGGGGAGAAAGTCATCACCTTATAGTATTATGAGCATAACTTATCCAACACTGAGTACAATTGATTAAGACCCAGTGGGAAGAGAGGCCCTGAAGTGAGAAACTCTGTCTAAAGAGACTTAAGAATGGGAAAAATTCAATGTGAAGATTTTTTTCCTTTTTGCCTAACCTTACCTATTGGTTAAAAGAAAGATATTTTTTAGAAGGGGAGGTAGAGAATTGAGGAAAAAGGAGAGTAATGATGATGCAAAAAATGATGAGGACAATGAAGTATTTTAAGTGAATAGAATGGAAGGAGGTTCAGAGGAAAATTCAGATGAGACAGCTTTGGAACTAGAGTGCTCAGTGTATTATAGGTGTGTAGTCTCATGGACAATCCTCCTTTTTCTATTCTATATAATAAGAAATGCTCTTATTAGCTGGTGTTTGCCAAATTCAGAATAACAAAAAATTTCTATTAAAAAAAAAAAAACAAAGAATGGGCCCTATTAAGAGCTATATAAATGAGGACTTCTTCTCTGGACCTGTAACCAAAAACAAACAAACAAACGAGCAAACAAACAAACAAACAAACCTGTACATTTATGAGAATATAGGCTCCTTGAGCACAGTGGCTATGCCAATTTTTATATTATTGACCCCAGCCCTAGCCCAGTACTCGGTACATGGCAGGTGTTTATTAATGACCTATTTTAGGTAAATTTACTTTTTTAGGTAAAATTTATGTAAAAAAATTACTAAATTAAATTGATAATTGATTGAAAGTTTTATCTACCTTAGACTATGGTGAGTTTTGTAAAAATCAAAGAATCATAGAAGGAAGTTAAATATCATAGTAGTTAGATTGTTGAACTTAGAGTTAGGAAGAACTGAGTTTAAATCCTGCATCAGACACTTAGTAGCTATATGATCCTGAGCAAGTTATTTACCTCTTTTAGGTTCAGTTCCTCAACTGCAAAGAATCAAATGAGATAGCATATATAAAGTATTTTGCAAACCTTAATGAATTATATAATTGCTAGCTGTTATTATTATTTTATCATCAACAACTTAAATGTCAGAGATGGGAAAGAGCTTAGAGCTTTACCCCTAGCTTTACTAAATCTCAGAGAGGTAAAATGTTTAAAGACGTGTAGCAAATCAGGACCAGAAATAAAGCCGAGACTGAAAATTGAGTTGAGATATAGAATTATTTATCAATATCCATAAAACTTCTTTTCACTCTGTTTGAAATACTGTCTACCTGAAATCCTGATCTATCTACAAACAGGATCTACTTCATAGTTGTATTCAGTTAGGATACATGCAGGTAACTTGAATTTCTCATTGGTGGATCACATAAGACCAGATTTTTGTTACACCTTAGGATGTAAATCTTCTTCCATGTAATCTATATTATATAATCTAGGTGTGTGAGGTATTTAGAGAGGACTAGCCCCTTGGGTATGAGGGCTTGCTGAGCCCTTTTCAGTGCCCCTCATTCATCTAATTCGCACTTGTGGCTCCAAGAAGCTGTAGTATGTCCAGTGGCCACACTCTGGTAAAACTATGTCAGTGGTCCTCTCTGAAACAAAAGACAAACA
Organism: Gracilinanus agilis; assembly: GCF_016433145.1. Taxonomy (NCBI): domain Eukaryota; kingdom Metazoa; phylum Chordata; class Mammalia; order Didelphimorphia; family Didelphidae; genus Gracilinanus; species Gracilinanus agilis. The sequence goes on from NC_058131.1 coordinate 260,794,522, forward strand.
TTGAAATTACAACTGGATTTCATCATACACCAAGAACTTCTGTCTTATAGTTGATTCACAATCATTCCTTCCACCCATTATAACTGGAAATCTTTGGTTTCTGGCAATCTCATATTCTAAATCTGGATATAACTTACCTGTAACTCCCCTTAAGAAACAACATTATGGCTAGGTTCTATGAGTACATATCCTTATGAATTTTCTTTTCTTTCAATATCAGAGAACATTTTTCCTCCAATATTCTAACTAGCTCCTCATGTCCCACCCACCTCTATACCAATATTGCCTCACGCCTATTCATAACCATCCATTTCCACTATCCATTGTGGATACTCCCTGAGCTGTAGCAAACCTAAGAATTAAAAGTGTGCTAAAAAATGAAGGAGATCGGTGAGCACAAATAACGTTGCCAAGGGACAAACTCTTCAACCTGGAATTCAAAACCATCTATCATTGAATTTTGTTGTTGTATAGTTTTTCAATCCTGTCCAAGTCTTTGTGACCCCCATGGACCATGACTCTCCCAAGGGTTTTCTTGGCAAGGACACTGGAGTGGTTTGCCATTTCCTTCTTCAGTGGATCCATTGAATCTTTTGGTTAGGTGATCAGAAATTAAGTAAATTAAGTAATTAAGTAACTTGCTCAGGGTCATGTACCTAGGAGGTGTCTGAGTCTGAGTTTGAAGTTGTCTTCCTAACTCCAGACCCAGCACTCTATCCAATTGGTCATATCAATAGGCTATGCTTCTCAAGTATTTTATTGTTTTTTAAAATAAGCTTTCTAAAAATTCTTTTTAAAAATATAATCATAATTATCCCCAGTAGCCTTTCCGCTCTCCCACTCAGAAAGCCATCCCATATAACAAATAATATTTTTAAAGGGTAGGGGAAATCTGTGAGAAGTCCAAAAACATGTGCAATGTACTACACCTGTGGACTTTCCACCTTTTCAAAGGGGTGGGTTGAGTAAGTCCTCTCAATTCTCTTCTTTTAACTTAGTATGCAAATTATTATTCATTGATTACATTTTAGCAGTCTGTCATATTGGCATTCTAGTTTAGGTCAGCTGCTTCTTTGTGACATTTTGAGAGGCAGTAAGTTTCCTCCAAATCATGATGTTGCCTGAGCTACTTTGGGAAGGTAACCTGAAGGCATATTATTCTCACAACATGTGGCTTCTCTGGTCATAGTCCATGGTATTTTCTTGGCACAAATGTCCCATTTTCTTCCTGACCTTTGCTTCTAGCCATCAGTCATCTCTTGTTGTCCATATTATGTTTGTCCACTGACTATACTTCTTTTCATGCAACTTTAAAATGTCATTTTAGAGGCCAACACAGAGAAAAAGTAAATGACACAATGCCCGAGGAAACCCGTTTGGTATGATGAATCCCAAAACTGAATTTTATCATTGAATTTGGAAGCCTTAATATGTTAGTCCTATAAAATTAAATCTAAAACTACATCAGCTCTCTCTGTGGGCCTAAAGAACAACTCAGAAAAGAACCAGAGACATCTTTTTCCCCCATTTAATTGAATACACTTTCTAAAAAGATACAGTGATATGTTTTTCTCAGCTTTCTGCCCCAGCTATTGTTTTCTTAATTTTGAAAAAGTTGCTGAGAATTGCAGAGTTCTTGCATGAGAGTTTTATTTTTTTTTTTTAAGCATAAAGGTTACATACAAATCATTAGCTGTCATTCGCTTGTTATTTTCCATAAAATCCAAAGCATAGGAATCCAGTGGGGGAAAATCAGCAGGTGTCGTCTGTTGAAAAATATTTTAAAGAGAAAACTGTAAGCATTATTTATAATTAGTATAATTAGCTTCAGTGTTTATATTGCTTATCCTGAATGGGCCCAAGATTGTTCCATGTTCAAAGGAATATTCTAGTTTTAAAGGGATATTTGTTAATTGTTGACATTCTTTTCTCTGCTCTTCCAGAGAAGTTGGTGCATATTTTAGGCAGAAGACTGAGCAGGTCTGGCATTTATTTTCACCAGATTTTGTTATTACATTTGTCTCACAGCTTTAAAATAGTAGCAAATATGTGCAATTTATTTAAACAACACAAGAGAAATTAATGCCATGAGAATTCATCTTCAGCAAATGAAGATAAAGCAGCCCGCTCCTTTCATATGCAGCTGCATTAAAGCCTTTCTGAAATTCTGAGTAGGAGACTTGAAGCTCTCCAGCTTATGGGTGCTACTGCAGATTCACACTATCAGGAGAGGCGAATAAGGTCATCTCTAACAACTCACCTGCTGAGATATATTCTATAAAATTGAAGAAGGCCAGTGCTATCACACTGCCACTGGCACTAAGATATTGTCTACTCAGGCAACCATATTATCAGGCTAATTCTGAAGCTTTGGGATCCATATTAATTCTAGGGTCATTTCTAGTTCAGATTCATTCCTCTATAAAAAACTCCACAAAGCCAGAATTGCTTGACTCTGATCTAAGAATTGTACTCTCAGTAAGCCATTTGGGGAATGAAAATTAACCCACATCCATTCCCAAAAGTCAATGCACCTGGGAGGGAGGCACATTTATGTCTTTCTTTATGAGTTGGAGAGGGTCCTGAGGCAAAGATTCTTGTAAGTTTGGAAAGATGTCCCAGAAGTTCACTCACTGACTCCTGTATTCCCTATATTGTAACTGTTATATTCAAACCCTAGATAATATCACTGGTCCTTATTTAAAAAACATCAGTTTCCTTCTATCTCATTCCAGCATCCTAGAACACCTATTGCAATAGCATTTTTTATACAGATGTCATGAACCCACATTAGCTATGAATCAATTTAGAAACAGAGTGGTCTATAATAGAGAGCGATACAAGCTTAGAGACCCAAGTTCTAATCTCCAACTTTCATTTGTCTAATTAGTATGGGAAATGCATATTCTTTTTGCCTCAGTTTCCTCTTCTGTTAAATACTGATAATGTCTAGCCAGGCAACCATATTATCCTAAGAATGAAGTATCATAAAATTATAAATTTAGAATTGAATAAGACTTCAGAAGTCATTGAAACCAACATTCTTATTTTATAGATGAAGAAACTGAGGCACGAAGAGGTTAAATGGCCTTCCCATACAGCTAGTGTCTTAGGTGGGAAGTGAACCTAGGTCTTCCCAACTCCAAGCCCAGTGCCCTTTATATTACCTCCATATTTTCTCTTCTCTTGCCCAAAGGATCACTGAGAGGATCAAATGAGATAGCATTTCTAAAATCACCTGATAAGCATAAAGCATTATGTAAATGAAAGGGATATTATTTGATTTTTATCTTCCATCCCCACTTCTCTTTTATTACCAATGAAGAGCCCCAGGCAATAGATCTTTTTGTTGCTCTCCTCATCCCCTCAGAATATCTAAGGCTTCATCACAGATATTTCCTGGTGCCTTTTGTCTGTATTGCATGGCCATTTCTGACTAGAATGTCTTCCTCTTACTATCTGACTGTGAATTGAGCCCTACTGTGAAACAAAGAAAACCAATTAAGAATAATTAAGAAGATAATCACCATGTCTAACAATATATGCGACATTCTGTTCCTGTGGTCCCATGCTTCTCTGTCAAGGGGAGGCATGTTTCAAGTGTCATTTTCAGATGGCTTCCTCAAACTCTTTGGACACTGGGTATAATGCTAGAACTTCCGGAGCATCTTGGTGGGAAGGGGCTTGGCATGTGATTCACTTTTCAGAATTTGCTGCTAAAACGTTTAACAAGAATACCAAATGCTGTTAGGAAGGTGATTTTCTTGATTCTCACCTGACTGTAAACATCTTTAGAGCTTTTGCCACTGCTTTAGGGTGAAAGAAGGTATGCACAGCAATGCAGCTATAATCTGTAGTGCAGAAGGAAGCACATTATAGAGAAGAGGTAACACTGCTTCTAAAATTAGGCATGGCAAGTTCACAGAACAGGCTAGAAATGTATTTTTTCCTTCACTTAGTTACTCTCAACATCTTGGTGATTAATCATTACTCAATATCTATTAATCCTACTTTAAAGAGATATTTGTATAGTGTCATATTTCCATAGAAATTAAGAGCACCATGAAGGATGCACAAGTCTAGCTCATCTTTTATAAACTAGGGGTGGATAATTACCTTTGGGAAGCCTTTCAGTTCCTTATGCTCTCTAATTAGTAATCACTGTAAATTTTAACATGAAAACTTTCAGCAAAGGATTCAAAATGGGAAGATATCCCAAATCCTAGATATTAGCTAGGATGGATGTGAATTATCTAGGAAGAATTCTCAGTGGATGCTTTTGTAAGAATGTTTATTCTTAGAATTTTTTTTGGTTGAATTCCTGGGGTCATTGTGTCCATGTAGTCTTAAAGTTTCAGTTCTACTTCTTTTATATCTCTGGAACTGACTCTGAACTCTGATGATGCTGGGATCAGAGGAGCAAAGATTTAGAGCCAGAATGGAATTCATATATCATCTAGTTCTAATCATTTGTTTTATTGGGAGGAAAACTGAGGTCCAAGGAGATAAAAATGACTTCTTTGAAGTCACCCAGGTTGAAAGTAGCAAAGCTAGATTTTGGACCAAGGTGCTCTGACTCTAAATCTAGCACTCAGTACCATGCTTCTAGCATCCACAGTTTGACCTTCCTCATTCAGCTTTTGCATTTACAGAACAAAGCTATTTTCTAACACTGGACATATTGGAGAGTAGGTATGACGGAAGTACAACCATATGTTTGGTAGATTCTTATAAACTTCTCCTACTTTGGGCTTCTCATCTTCTTTCAAAAGTCTGTCCTTAACATAATAGCACCCATGAATTCCAGAAAATCACTTTTCTCAATGGTTTATCCAACTATATTGACAATTGGAAATAATTATATATTATGCCTCCCTGAAAAAAATCTTTGATTGCATGACTTTTCTACATAGAGATTTTCCATGGAACTGTGCGATGCCTTACAAATAGTCTTAACAAGTGTTTGGAACTTTTAGGGTTCAGGCTGGAAAATACTTCCTCTGTACCATTTTCTCACAATGATTTTTTCTCTCTTTTTCTTTCATTCCCTATTCTACCAAAAAAAAAAAAACAGCAAAAAGGGAAGAAGAGTACATCACTGGAAATTATGCAGCCACCAAATGATATGCTGTTACCCTGGCCCCAACGTCAGAATTCCAATGGACTGAGAAGACAAAAGAGGGACTGGGTCATTCCACCAATCAATGTCCCAGAAAATTCCCGTGGTCCTTTCCCACAACAGCTTGTGAGGGTAAGTGGATTTTTAATAAATATATTCTGGGATAAAATAGCTTGACAGTTCTGGACAGGAGGTGGAGAGTTCACATCCTGATGTTGACTTCTTTTTCAAATTGCAAGGCAGCACTGATTGGCTTGAACCTGGCTAGAGAGAGTGTCTGTACTTCTCTTTGAAGATATATTTTTCATCTTTCCAGCAAGAAGTTGTGTTATTTGAAGCAGGAAAAACTCAAAGTGGAAAATAGTATACTTCAAACCTTTCTGATTATTTCCTGAGTCATATCTAAAACCATTTTAATTGCATATGGAAGGGTGTCACTGGTAAAGCTAGGACCAGGTCCTATGACCTGTATGTGGCTATCCTATAATCTTGCCCCTTCCACCATAAATAAGCTGTTGTTCATTAAAACTGATTACAACTTTGCAATTATGAGGTTGCGTCACACAAAGAGATGAAGCAAAAATTGAGTGTTGCTTCAATGGATATTTGAATAAAATAGAAGTGTTTGCTGAGTTGATGTTCTTTAAGTTCTCCCACCACAGTGTTTCTTTCCTTGGGGGGAAGGAATTCATTTTACATATTTATTTTTCAATAACCAAGTCCATTGACTAGCATTTTCTTCCTCTCTTTGAAGAAAATTGCATCCTAATCTCAACAATAATTTGACAAAATGATGGTGAGGATCCCATTAAGTAATTTCCATCCATTGTGACGAAGCTTACCTCACTCTTCTTGAAACCATGGTGCCATGGATTATTATGAATATGTCATTCTGTAATGATTTGGTGCTTTTTTTTTGTTTCTTATTTCCTTTCAACTTGAAAAGATGAAGTTGGTTGTTTAAAATTCAGAGATGGACATAAAAGAAAGGGGCATAATTTTGGAACATATTCCTTCCTCCTCCAGAAAATATCATCTATATATCTAACTAAATATCAAATAGAATCATACTACAGTTATCCCAATGTCTTAAAAAATAATCACATTAGAAAGGATGATTACTTTTAACATAGTCCTATGAAGTATCAATAGTTTCAGTAATTAAATCAATACAATGTTATGCTTTGGATATAAAAGTTATACTAGTGACCCTAAAAGCAATGGGACTCTGAACTGTCTCCTGGCTAGCTTCTTACTGTGCTGGCCATGCTCTCTGGCCACAGTCTCTATTTCCCTGTCATCACTTTGGACAGTTCCTTGGGACTATAGCTCTGATACTTAAATTTTCATTTTAGCTTGCCTCCAACTAGCCTTCAATGCCATCTCCTCTTCATACTGCTGTGAAATTCTGGCCCCTTCACCATTGTTGGTCATCTTTCCCCCATTAGAATGTAGGTTCCTTAAGGATAAGAAATTTCTTGTTTGCTTTTTGCAACTCCATTGCTCAGCACGTTGCCTCATATATAAGTGCTTAGTAAATGTTTGTTCTATGTAGATATGTACGTATCTATCTATGATTATTACACCAAGGAGTCAGAAAACCTGGGTTCAAATCCTGCATCTGACATCTAATACTAATATAAACACTAATACTACTTCTACTAATAAGAGTAGCTACCATTTTATATAATGTGCTAAGCTCTATAAATATGATCTCATTTGATCCTCACAACAACCTTGGAACATAAGTGTTTTTGTTATCTCTGTTTTACTGTTAAGAAAACTCAGGCAAGCAGTAGTTAAGTGATGAGTCATTCTGACTAGTCCAGAGTTACTCAAATAATAAATATCTGAGGGTGTATTTGAAATCTGATCATCCTTACTCCAAGTCCAGTGCTCTATCCATTGGACTACCTAGCTGCTAGGTGTATGATTTTGTTTGAAGTCCCTAAATATCCCTGGGTTTTAGTTTTCACTCATGTAAAATTGTGGAAGTTGGACCAAATGATGTAATTGATCCCTTTCAGTTCAAATTCTTTGATCCATCCACAACCATCTTTCTCTGTTCCCAAGTTTAATAGCTGACCATAAATGAGAATACTATTGTAGAATGGAATTTTTCCTTTTAAAAATCATAATAGATTATACAGAATCAAACCATACCTAGCCATTTTTTGTTTACAAACAAGGCCTTTAGGATAGAGAGCAACACACCTGTGTTTGTGTGTGTGTGTGTGTGTGTGTGTGTGTGTGTGTGTGTGTATGTGCAGATGCTAGGACAATCTGATAGCTTCTACTTTACTTAATTGTCTTTTCTAAATAGGGACCGAGTGCTTTTGTTTCTCTACAGATAAAAATGAGTTTTAAATGTTGTTAACAACAAACATTTCTTAAGCATCTGCTATGTGCCCAGACAGTGTGCTAAGTACTAGGGAGACCAAGATGAAAGTGTAACTTCCCAGGTCTCAGGAAGCTTGTGTTCTAAAAGAGGAAATAAGTAAGTAAATGTAGAATATATGCAATGTATAAATTGCTAGGCCCGAAGTCAAGAGGACCTGAGTACAAATCCAGCCTCAGACACTTACTTATGAGCTGTGTGAATCTGGGGGAAGCCTTTTAACTCTGTATCAGCTTCTTTATCTGTAAAATGAGCTGGAGAAAGAGATGGCAAACCACTCCAGGACCCTTGCCAAGAAAACTCCAAATGGAGACATAAAGAGTCAAAGAGGACTGAAAAAAAAAAACCAAACAAACAACTGAACAAAAAAAATATATGCAGGGGGCAGCTGGGTAGCTCAGTGGAGTGAGAGTCAGGCCTAGAGACAGGAGGTCCTAGGTTCAAACCCGGCCTCAGCCACTTCCCAGCTGTGTGACCCTGGGCAAGTCACTTGACCCCCATTGCCCACCCTTACCAATCTTCCACCTATGAGACAATACACCGAAGTACAAGGGTTTAAAAAAAAAAAAAAAGAAAAGAAAAAATATATGCAAAGCAAATACAAAGTAATGGTGGAAGCAACGAAAAATATTGGAAGGAATCAATAAAAGCTTTACATTAAGAAGTGTCTCTCTTTCTCCCTCTTACAGTGAGCTAAGGTTTCAAAATTTCTGTCCCTTAGGAAAAGACCCAGTGTTAGTCCAATGCTGGATATGGCCCTGCCCATAGAGATCAAAGCCATCCCCAGTGTTCTAATTAGCTGGCTTGATCAACTTTATTCATTGCAGCTAGAATGAATGAAAGGTAGTTTTGGATCTAGAATCTGGAAGATGTAAGTTCAAATGTGGCCTCAGGCACTTACTAGCTGTGTGACTCTGGGAAAGTCACTTAAGCTCTGTCTGTCTCATTTTCTTTATTTATACAATGGGAATAATAGCCTCCCAGAGTTGTTGTAAAGAGAAAAAACGAGGTAACTTTTATAAAGCTCTTTCCGAACTTTAAAATGCCACGTGAATATTAGTTATTAAATGATGATAATGCTGATGATGTGGGGAGCCTGGGGTTCCCTTTCCTTCAGACAGCACTACCCTTTTCCTATCTTGCCAAGCACTGAGAAAGGCAGGCTAATAAATGAAAAGTGAGAAGGAAAATCTTTGGGCAAAACCCTACTCTATACTTTATAAAGCCATAGGTTCATATGCTTCAATATTATTTTATTCTCCAACTATTGCTGGCTGCTGGTTGACTAGGGAGAAAAATATAGGTTGGTATTTTCTGACCTATTCTCTTCCATCAGTGGGAGGGTGGGGGAAAAAAACGGGACAAAGGAAATCATAGCCTTACTTCACATTAAAATGTTGGTGATTCTAGACCTTGCACTGTAGTCTGGGGCACCCAAAAGGAAACATATTCAACTTTCTGTTGAAATTTGGCCACTTCTAAGTCTTTCCAGGGTTTGAGATCATCAAACACTTTAAATTTCTGTTTGGGGACATATCACACTATTTTATTATTTATCTAATCAGATTGGGGAGGTGGGATATTTAAACCAAACCTGAAGAACTCCTAAGTGGAGGCAGTAGGTACCATAGAAGCTACCCGGTGATTGCTGAGATTCATTTCTTTATGCTCTTTGTGCTGTCCACATTTCCAAACAGAAAACGTAGATGAGGAGGGGGTTTGGGGGAAAAGAAGCATTTTCCCAGAAGTCCATAATGGCATGTGGATGGAGGAATCAGAGCAGGCAGTTACAGCACTGCATAGTGCTGAGAAACTATTACCATAAGCGTGAAACTTCCCTGTGGTGGCTGGTTCTTCTTGTATTTTTATATTTTATGATGTTTTTCTGGTTCAGAGCCCATTTGTCATCCGCAGCCTTGGGTCCCCTGACCCACACGATTACCCCTATAGCGAGGGCTGCCTGAGTGTCGGCATGAGCTCGGGGTTTATCAGTTACATTTTGCTCTGTAATGGCCTGTGAGAAGAGGAGGAGGGACACGAAGGAAGGTTTTCAAAGATGAGATCCGTGTGCTTATTTCCATCCTCGTAATCTTCACACTGCCCCAGGGGTGCTCGGCTGCCTGATAGATCTAGGTGAACAGTTCTGATTTGATTTCAAACACTCCTGAACGTTGGGTGGTGGATTGGGCTCCCATCTGTTCCTACACTAGAGTAGGCATAGCGCATGAAAGTGGACAGCATTGATCTGAGTCGTGAAGAAAATCTGTGCCAGTGAATTTCTGGTGGATGGGTTTCAAAAGCTTTTCAAACCAATAATAGAAGAGGCATCCTGAACTTTCCTTGTCTCCTTTCATCAGAAGACTAGTCTCTGAGCCAGGGCTCTTTTGGATATGTCTTTAGTAAATGGGAATTGCCATGCCCATGATGGCCTCTGTGGAAGAAGATTCATATTTTTGAAAGGAAACTCAGAGTTGTATCAAAACATGATGGTACCTGGGGACAACCATGCATTCTTTTTGTGTCTTTCTGCACCGATTCCGCTTGTGTGTCTATGGGCCCATATGTTGTATGGTGCACAGCAAATCTATATGGGAGATAGAGAGGAAAAACAACACAGAAGGGACTTCTGCTCTTCCATTCCTGCTTTTCATTGTAAGAAGAGAAAAAAAGAGGAACATTCCATTTCATGGAAGCTGATTAGTTACTTGTCAGTATTTGGGGCAAGGTTGTTCCTGAATGAAGTCTAAATCATAGCAAATGTGAATGCATCTTAATGGGAGTGTGGAGCTGAAAACAGCCCTACGAAGTTCAGCTGGGATCAGCTGCAATTCTCTGCTCGTTAAAGCATTTCATTCTGATAAAATATGTTAAATGAAAAATGGAGGGGAGGAGAACAGAATCTTCTTCCCCAAACCTTGGTTAATTACAGGCTTTTTCCTTCCAAGGAGCATCATGGCTGCTCATATATAGTTGCTCAGCCATGCATAGGGAATGGAAAACATATTTGCAATGAAGATGGCATCCAAAACAGAAAATAACCACTCAGTTTAGACTGGTTTCTGAGCAGCCAGCCGGAACAGTGGCACAAAATGTTTAAGCTTTCTTTTTTTTGCATTTGGGCTTCTGAAATTAAACTGGGATCTAAATTATATGGGAAATGGGAAGAAAATGAGTAAAAATTGAATCTTGGGCATGTCGTTGAGAATTCCTACTTAATTCATTTGGGTAAAAAAAAGAAAAAAATACCCACATTTTGAACTGTAATGGAACCTCATAAGTCATCTAGTCCAACCTTCTTCCCAATACAAGACTTTTTTCTATACTGCTTTAATACAGTGGTCATTCAAGAGAAAACTAGAGCATGCGAAATCTATGTGGCCCACCAAAGAAATGTAAGATAATGGTAAGAAGACTACCTCAAGTTTTCCAGATTACCTGCAGTGGCTCTTAACCCCCAAAGCCACAGAACAATGATCATTCTATTAAATTGTTTTCTGAACCCAGAGATAGGACAGTGTTTAAGTTCTTGAAAAGTGGTTTGAATTTCCAGTGTATGTAGTGTTATAACTTCTATAATGAAATGACTGACAGAGACTTTATATCAAAGAAAGATTTCATTGTTAACAGCAAAATATTAAAGCCTTTCTTTTGTTTGTACTTCTGAAGTTAAACCAGAATTTAAAGTAAGTTTTACTTCTCTTACAACCGAAGAGCTTTCTTTTAGAAGAACTAGAAGAGAAGCTTTCCTTAATCCCTCCTACTTCCAGTGCCTACTCTTTTAAAATTATTTCCTATTATTATCTTGTATATAGTTTGTTGTCTCCCTCATTAGATGGTGAGCTCCTTGAGGGCAGGGACTGTCTTTGACCTCTTCTTATATCCCCAGAGTTACAACAGTGCCTGGCACAGTGTAGGTGTTTAGTAAATGTTTATTGGCTAATTGAAGATTGATCTTGTTCCCAAAAAATCCCAACTTCTACAGGAAGCCTTCTCTTTTGTGGTTGTTGTTCAGTCATGTATGGCTCTTTATGACCTCATTTGGGGTTTTCTTGGCAAAGATGCTGTAGTGGTTTGCCATTTCCTTTTCCAGCTCATTTTCCAGATGTAAAAACGGAGGCAAACAGGGTTAAATGTCTTGCCTAGAGTTACACATGGAGGAGGCAGATTTGAACTTAGGAGATGACTCTTTCTGACTTCAGATTTGGCACTCTATCTACTGAGCCACCTAGCTACCCTTACCTCTCTTAATTCCAGTGTTTTCCCTCAGTTATTTCCTATTTATCCTGTATATAGTTTGCTTATACAGTTGTGCCCCCATATCCACTGATTCAGATACCAGTGATTAACGATAGGGGAAAACTTTTTGAAAATTGGAAACATTCCCAAAAAGAAAATAGAAAAATGGTTCATAAGTTTCAAACTGCCCACCAAATAAGTATAGGCTATAACATGGCTGTAACATTCACCAGCCCAATAAGTGACTTACCTTTTTTTGTGCCCATATCTAAGATTCAATGTGAAACTTACCTCTAATCTGCTTCTAGTGTTCTCATTGATTACATTCATTGTAGTATTATCTCAGTTCCTTTGTTTAATAAAGCCCTTATTAACTTTAATTATGGCCCCAAAATGCAAGAGTAGTGATGCTAATAGTGCAGTTGTGCCCCTTTATCCACTGATTCAGTAACCCTTTGATTCAGTTATCTATGGTTTACAAAGCAGGTGTTGGCTTATATCTATGGTTTCAGCAATCCACATTAGGTCTTGGAACATATCCCCCCAAGAATAAGGATAGGTCCTATTGTGTTTGTTTGCATGTAGCTTCCTCATTAAATTGTAAACTCCTTGAGGGTAGGGACTGTCTTTTGCCTCTAAGTGTATCCTTAGCTTAGCACAAAGCTTAGCACGTGGAAGGCATAGAATAAATGTTGATTAATTGATTGATATTCACCAAAATCCTGGGCTTAACCTCTCTCAGTGCTCTAGACAACTCTCTAAGACTTGAGTTCACAAAGTTGCTCTTCCACATTGGTAAAGGTAGTTTCCTCACTAAAATTGCTAATGGAAGCACAGAAGGCTGTGAATACAACCCCCTGTCTCTCCCTCCCTCCAAAAGTGAATAAAGAATATTGAATCTTGGTAATGCTTCTATGTTAAATGAATAATAACAATTTAGAACTTAGAAATTATTCAGGTAAAAATAAATAGAATAATTTTAGAAGGGATTAAAGTAAGTTGATGAAATCAAGATTGACTGGTAAGGGAACTTAGAGCTATTTGGAATTTATCCTTCACTTTTGGAAGAGACATCAGAAGTTTACTATTCACACATACCCTCCAACAATCCATTTGTATTTTTCTTAGAGCTAGTATGTCTTCACAGTTCTATAAAGGGGTGTGTGTGTGTGTGTGTGTGTGTGTGTGTGTGTGTGCATGCACACATAAAATGAATGGAAGGAAGCAGGATGTAGTAAATAAAGGTCTGACTTTGGAAAAATCTGGGTTCAAGGTGTGCCTCTGACACATATTTGGATATAACACCATACTTCAAGTCACTTAACCTCATAATATTCCCAGACAACTCTAAGATCCTAAGTTGTAAATGAGTCATCCCTGCAGCCCTAGAGAGTATTTCCACATCGTGAGTGTCTCACAGTGATGATTTAGATGGAAAAAAATTCATATATATATATATGCATATAATAGATTAAAATATCATTGAGATATGAACTTCTTAATATACTAAAATTCATATTAATCCCAGAAATCAATTCAATCTAATGTCAGTGATATAAATAGCTGCTTCAGCTGGTTGTAAAGACTATCTTTTGACCAAAGGCTAGCCTAGCTAAGTTTGTAGAAGCTCATTACCATAAGTCTGACCATCAGGTGATGAATTCTTTTGGCCACAAGCAACTCATTAGTCCACTAAAACATGAGGAGGTTGCAATCTTCATCAGGAGAGTGAATGCCCCTACAGAGGAAATCAGGACTTTTTGAAGTATTGAAGTAAGCTAAGGAGGCTCTTGATAATGCCCATCATCTTTGAATCATTTATATAAAGATGGAAGGAGTCTTAGAGGACATCTAGTCCAACTCCATCATTTTACAGTGGGGAAAATGAGGCCCAGAGAGAAGGCATGCCTTATCCAAGGTCATACTGGTAATAAGTGTTAGTTCCGAACTTTGGTCCTTTGACTCCAAATTCATTATTTTTTTCACTCTACCAGCGGTGGCAAACACAAAAATAAATGGGAGCCAGTATACTGTATATAATGTCCTTGCCTGCTGCATATTGACTTAGAAAACTACACATTAATATTATTTTTGTTCTCTTTATTTTCTTTTGTTAGATATTTTCCAATTACATTTTAGTCTGGTTCAGGACATGGGTGTTTGGCACTCCTATACTACCACCATCTTCCCCAGGAGCATAATCATCACATGTGTCCATTGATCATGTGTTTACATATGTATTAATTACATTGAATCAATTTCTACAATTGGGGAAGGCCTTTAGTTTCACATGAGCCATTATTTTAAGCACATCTGTTCCGCCCTTTGGCTTTTCAATTGTGTGAAATGAGTTTGTATGTAAGAATCAGAAGGTTAGTTGATGAAACACCTATCTGGCAATTACAGTTGGCTAATTGCAAACAGAATGCTTATTATTCTATTTTATTATTATTATGTTGAGGCTTACTTATCCTCTTATTTACCTTGAACAAAAGGAGGATGCCCATTTGAACTCCTCCCCAAGTATATTCCATTCTTATAAACATGAGAAAAGTTTTCCACTGGACTCAGGCACCTTACTAAGCGTAGAAACTATTCACTCTCCAAATCCTTCCTTATTCTGAGTCTTTATGACAGAGCCTCGTTCTTCAAAGCCATAAAAGCATGTGGGTGAAATGAAAAAATAAGAGGATTTCTTTCCCTAGAGAATTCCACAGTGAGGGAGAGTGAAAGCCTCAGGGAAGAAACTAATACAGGAGGAGAGGTTGGAGGGGGGTTGAGTTTGTTTGAGCTTTAAGGAAAGAGAGAGGAGGGAATGCTAATTCTGCCTCTCACATATAGTTTAGTGTGTTCACAGTCACTAAAATAGAGCCCCACCCCACCCCTAACCCCATTCCAAGAATGAATGGGAAATCGAATTCATTCAATCCATTCAAACTTAGACATAAAGAGTAATCACCCTTTAAGGTCTCCATCTTCTAGATCAGAGGTTCTTCCCCTATTTTGCATAGTGGACCTCTTTGGCAGTCTGGTGAAGCTAGAAGGGGACTCCATCTTTTCTCATGAGATTGTTTTTAAATGCACAAAAGTAAATACATAGGATTAAAAAGGAAAACAATTATATCAAAATAGTTATATGTACAATATGCAACACACACATATATTTAGAAGGAAAAAACAAGGTTCCTGATACCAGGTTAAGAAATCTTTGCTAAATAGCATCTCTATAGAAATAATTCTCCTTTTTTGTGTTCCTGATAGCATGCCCTTCTAACTTACCTGTCATTTCACAGAATACAGCAATCATCTGCCCCCCCCCCCCAGCTCCCAGTTGGTAGATATGCAGCCCTGGTTTTGAATACACCCTCCCCTATTTCACATACAAAGACATACTAACACTTACCATGTGTCCAGTTGCACACTTGCCTACCCCAAGAATGGTTTTATACAAATGCAACTACAGTCCCTGAAATATTCAACTTGAAATGTTCTTACAACAGCATTCAAGGCTTACTATAATTATACATATTGTATTTCCTCATATTCAGACCTAGAGGGAATTTATATTGTCCTTGCTAAAGCCAGAAGGACTGGAAGGAAGCAGTTATTTAATGATTCAGCTGTCTTGGGTTCTATGATTTAATCAATCATATGAAAGAAAATTTGAGACTCTTTGTGTTTATAGAGTTCTCTCTCGTCTGAGCAGAAAATGTTCCATTTCTTTGAATTGCTTTAATAGCTATATTTATGCAGCTGAAAGTTCCTTAAGAAATGAAAGTAAAAATCAAATTGCTGAGAATGCTTGGATAATTTATCGGAGAATATTCAATTAGAATATATTAATATTTTAGATTTCCATCATTAATTTAATATTCAGAGACTTAATTTAGTCGTTGAATTGCTGGAGTGCCATGCGTGGGTGGATTGTTAGGCTGAGTACTTAAAACACCTGCCACAAATGGGTGAATCTCAGTTTGATTCCCAGGAGCACTAATGCTTCTCTACTAACACAAATCTCACAGCAGCTACCCAGTCTCCCTGTCTGTCGTAATTGCAGAGAGCAAAATAATATTCGATTGTGCTTCAAAGTCCAGGCTTGGGAGGAAGGAAGTTGGTGACTAAATTGGGCTTCGAGTAACTCGTTAGCTCATTTCATCCTGCCGAGTCCTTGTTAATTAGATTTGGGGGCTGGCTTTGTTGTCTTTGGGTAAGCTGCCCAGGCCTGTTTTTTGGATCAATTTAGTTTATTGTGCTTTTTTTTTTTTTTTTTTTTTTTTTTTACTGAGAACTAACTTCTGAAAAATCTTAGAAGTTTTGTTTGGTGAGAGAGGGGAATGCATGTGGTCTGCAGAGGAAAAGTGACTGAATTTCATTCTAATTAACCTGAGAAACAATGAGTCAGAGGCAGAGTAGTTAAAATACTGTACTAGACTTGGAATCTGAAAGATGGCTTCTGACATTCATTTAGCTATGTGATTATGGGCAAATCACTCACAACCTCTCTGAACCTGTTTTCTCATCTGTAAAATAGAAGTAATAATTCCTATTTCACAATGTTCAAATGATAATAAGTATGAAAAGCACTTTGCAAGCCTTAAAATCCTAGATAAACGTCGCTATTATTATTTATTTTTTGAAGCTTTTGTTGTTGCTCTGTTGTTTCAGTAATGTCCATCTTTTCATGACCCCATTTGGGTTTTCTTGGCAGAATACTGAAGTGGCTTGCCTTTTTCTTATCCAGCTGATTTTATAGATAAGGAAACTGAAGCAAACAGGGTTAAGTGACTTGCCCAGGGTCATATAAATTGTAAGTCTCTAAGGTCTGATTTGAACTCAGGATGCCTGGCTTCACTGTGCCCAGCTGCCCCCTTTTAAGCCTTGTAGGAGTCTATCTAAGCAGAGACCTATGGACACAGGAAGAACTCATCATCTCCATAAAATTCATTTATTGTCTCTCCTTTCCACACCAAAGTGACAAGTTCAGAGTTGTGTACACAGAAGATAATCTGTGCTTTCCGAGTAAATCAACACAATAAAGGAATAACTAGAATAGGGAAAAGTAAAAACCTCTACCTTAAGCAGCCATTTAGAGAGAAGAGAGACCATGGAGAATTGAAATGTGCTATATATATCTTGTGTATAACTATTGTTCAGTCCTTTTAGTCTTGTCTGAATCTTTGTGCCCCATTTGGGGTTTTCTTGGTAGAGATATTGGAAGGGTTTGCCCTTTCGTTCTCCAGCGCATTTTGCAGATAAGGAAACTGAGGCAAACAGGGTTAAGTGACTTGCTGGTAGTCACACAGATAATAAGTGTCTGAGACCAGATTTGAACTCAAGAAGATGAGTCTTAACTCCCTGAACCTAGGCCCAATGCTCTAGCCACTGTGTGATCTAGCTCCTCTTATATATATCTACTTGTTTATATACTTTCTCTTTTATTAGAATGTTAGCTTCTTGTGGGCAGGGTTTGTTTGGTAATTTGTTCATGTTTATTGGTTGACTTAATTTGTCATTCTCAATTTAGATGATTGTTTCAATTCAACTAACATTTATTAAGCATTTACTCTGTGCCAGAGACTGTGCTAGGTGCTGAGAATAGAACAACAGAGAGGAAAACAGTCTCAATAAACTAGAATGTTGATGTTTGGAGGAAAAGGAGGGCTCGAGATGCTTAAATTCTAGGGGTGGGGGGATAAACAATATGTACATAGATATAAATATAAAATATTTATAGAAAGAAAAAGCAAAGTGATTTCTGGGGTGGGGGGATTGCTAACAAATGGAGGAATAAGAGAAGTCTTCTGTAGGAGTTGGCATCCATTCCATCTGAAAGTACATCAGAGTTGTTAAAAAAATACCAAAGGGGTCCCATTGGAGTCTGAGTCCTCTTCTTGCCCTTGTCCACCTTTCATGATGACCTTTTATCAGAGGATTATTATGGTACCATAGAGAAGGAAAGGAGGGAAGGAAAGGAGAAGAAATGATGGAAAGAAGGAAGGAGGGAAGGAAAGAAGGAAGGAAGGATAGGAAGAAAGAATGAGGGAGGGAAAGAAGGAAGGAAGCAATTATTTTATTTATTTACATGTATTAGTCAGCTAAGTAGCACAATGGATAGAGCACTGGGTATATAGAGAGGAAGACCTCAGTTCAAATAAGGCCTCAGGCACTACTGTACAACCTTGGGCAAGTCACTTAAACTTTGGCTGCCTCAGTTTCCTCATCTGTAAAATGGGGATAATAATAGCCTCTTCCTTTTCAGGTTGCTGTGAGAATCAAATGAGATAATATTTATAAAGGACTTAGCACAGTTCCAGACACATAATAAATATTAGATGAATGCTACTTATTATCTACTGTGCCACCTAGCTGCCACTTAAAGGGGACCTTAGAACTTAGTGAATAAGAATGCCAAAGCTTAGTAATCAAGTCCTTTTTTAAATCCTTACCTTCTATCTTAGAATCAATACTACATATTGGTTTCAGGGCAAAAGAGTGGTAAGGTCTAGGCAATTGGGGTTAAGTGACTTGCCCATGGTCACAAAGCTATGAAATGTTTGAGGTCAAATTTGAACCCAGGACCTCTGAGGCCTGGCTCTCTATCCACTGAGCAACCTGTCTGCCTCTGAGTCCTTTTTTTTAATCGATGAGGAAATTGAGACCCAGAGAGGGAACTTATCATGCC
This sequence comes from Gracilinanus agilis, assembly GCF_016433145.1. Classification (NCBI taxonomy): domain Eukaryota; kingdom Metazoa; phylum Chordata; class Mammalia; order Didelphimorphia; family Didelphidae; genus Gracilinanus; species Gracilinanus agilis. The sequence goes on from NC_058131.1 coordinate 260,812,957, forward strand.
CAATGTCAAGTCTCAAGTTTAGGCACAATGGGAATTTAATCCCAAGTCTCCCAACTCAGCCCAGGGATCTTTCCAACATAACATCATGAGTTGACAAAAGGAGAAAAAGGAAGATAAACAAGAAACCTAGATAATTTGCTAACTTGATAATCAGCATTTAAAAATGAAGAATTTACTATGTTATCACTTCAATTATTTAATCTCAGTTGACTACCTACAATCTATGTTACCTACAAAAGTAATAAAATTATGATGCTAGCCTCTGATGGAGTAAAACCCCATTAAAAGTGGAGGATTCTTTGCTAAGAATATTGCTACTAAGTGTTAATTATTTATCCCTCCAGATTCACGAATAGGGAAGTCTTATAACTTTCTCTTGTTTGAAGGTCACCCAGTATTCTGGTAGGACCTGAAGACCACAACTCAAGCATAGGATCAGATGCCAGACTAACCCATCTGGACTTTGGGATATGAAGTACAGAGTGAAAGTTAACTTCTCTTAGAGCAACAAACACAAACTTGGACAGACTTCAAAAGATAGTGGAGTTTAAAAAGGCCTGGCATGTCATAACACGTCCATGGGGTCACAAAGAGTCAGACATAACAACAACAAGGCCTAGGGGTCCCTTGAAGGCTATTGATGTGCTCTTCATGTGTTGAAACAGAAGCAATCCTTTTATTCTGTCTGTAGCTCCATAGGAGTCATTTATCTTGAAAATCATGGCACGTGGTAAAAGGAGGAAGAAGTGGAATAGTAAGGCTGAATGACTCAGTCTGCCATGATCATTGGCCAAATGCTCTCTTTCATCATTCCAGATTAATCCTTGATGGAGGAAAAGTGGAGGAAATTTCAGATTTAAAAAGATAAAGCATTACCTATACTCGATGACAGGAACTATGTTAGGACAAACACAAACACACATATTACAGATGTATTTTCAAGAGATTTTTTCCTATCATTCAAGAATAGACTTTTGCCATGATAAACTATTACTATGCATCATCATAATATTCTATATCATAAAGAATAAAAGAAATTGAGAATGAAAAAGGATTTAGGGGCACCATGAGATGCCAAGAGAAACACAAACAAGATCTGGGCATCTAGTAATTGATGTTTATAAATCTTACTGTTTTGGTGGACTCTTGTTCCCTTTAATATAGATCTCTCCTTCCTCCCCCACCATGCAGATCTCCAAATCTTCGTTCTCTTCTATTATCTGGGATTTCTGACTCTCCTTTTCTGTAGCTCCTCCAGAGAAGAGATATGTCCCTGATCCTCATGGTGATTGTGCCTTTTATATTAAATCACTTCTTTCACATTTGCTGGTGATTGATCTCACCCATCATGTTTTAGGGATGCAATGTAGCCTTTGCCATTTATAAAGAAAAATTTGCCTTTCTAATATTGTTTTTGGTCATAGAATTATAGTTTTAGAGTGCAAGAGACATTAGAAGTCTTTGAGACCAAAGGGCAGGTAGATGGCTCAGGGGATAGAGAGTTAGACCTAGAGAAGGGAAGTCCTGGATTCAAATCAATTTTGGCACTTCCTAGTTGTGTGATCCTGACAAAGTCACTTGACCCCAGTTGCCTAGTCCTTATTGCTCTTGTGCCTTGGAACTAGTACTTAGTATTGGTATGAAGATAGAAGATTAGTGTTTAAAAAATTAAAGTTAAATTAAAAAAAAAGAAGTCTTTGAAACTAGTGAGGAAACAAAGACACAAAGAAGTTAAATGACTTGCTGAGGGTTACAAAACTAAGGATCCAAGATGTTGAACTCATGCCTCCCTGATTCCAAGCCTAGTGCCCTATCCACTGTGTCACATTACCTTTCTTTTGCTGCAGCTAAAGCTAATATTAAGCGAAATGAGGAGTAAGGGGGAAAAAAGCAAATAGATGAGATTGGCAGGACAAAGAAAAATGTTGCCTATCAGTCACAAAATAGACAAGTAGTACAAACATCATCAAGGGTGGCTTGTCTCCACATTACCCACATATCTGTCTAATTGCCTTAATCTTCACTTCCTACTGTTTGTGTAAACATTGCTAAGGTTTTTTTACCCCAATCCTCCCCTAAACACAGATATAGCATGCCCTTCTACAACAACAATAATTGTATGTGATTTTAGGGCCACTACATCTATTCCTTATTATCTTGTGCATTTTTACCCTTATCTTCTATAATTCTTCCATAAAATTTATACCTAACACATTGGGAATTTACCATTTAGGGGATTTTTTTTCTTTTTTTAAACATTTTGCAGCAGCAACAACAAAAAAAACCCATCAGCCCAAGGCCCTCTGCTCATGACTTTTCTTAGAAATTTCCCAACTAGGGAGGAAGGCTCATTTGAGCTTGGTGACCTCAGAAGGTGATGATCTCAATAGTGAGAAGACTTCTGAAACACACTTCTGGCCCTCAGTCCTATTGCTGCCACTTGTCTTCTAATTGGTATCTTTCTGTGCTCAGGTGGTATCAGTAACACTAAGTGCTTTGGGATTAATTTTTAGCCTGGTCTGGGGTTCTCATTATATTTCCAAGGTGGAAGGAGCACACGTCGGCCCATGGCCTTTAGCCTCCCTTGTTGGCTATGGTTTGAGTTCTGGGAGCGTCTTCGTAGATGATAGGGAAGACAAATGTAAGGGCTGCCTGGCACTCCCTGGATAGGGACTGAGACATCCCCAAGCTCTATAGTTTGCTTTTGATGACAGTATTCCTGGGGGAGGACTGATCCTGGTTTTGATAACATTTAGTATTTCCCCCTAATTTCTTCCAGTAAACAGATACTTTGTGTTGAAAATTCTTTTCTTCATAGTAATGGGGAAATGGGAAAAAAATGTATCTTACCCCACAGAGCTTTCAACTTCAAGACCCCAACTTAAACTCACAAAGCAAAGACATATGCAGTTAAGGCTGACAAGCATTTTATTTTGAAAACTTGAAAAGAGAATCCAATCAAAACAGTATAACATCCAGGGGAAAAGAAATCATGTTTAGGAAATCAGTCCATTCCAAAGATACAGAAGAAAACTAAAAATGATTCTTTGGTTTCCGTATCCCTGGTGATATTTCAACAGTCAGACACTCTTCTTCAAAGTTACTTTAAAAATGATGCCCTGGAAAGAAAGCTTATCAGACAGGTTTCAACTTGTAGCAGAGATGAGCTTTGTTTTTATTTTGCTTAGTTTATGGCCAAAACCATAAGCTGATAATGGGAAGCCTGACCAAGGCTTAACTAGAGCAGAACACTCAGGGCCCTCACTGAATTAACTGCCTATAAAAAAGAAAGGGCCTCTTACTCTTTCTGATCTCCATTGTTTTAATCAAAACATTAAATGGCCTAAAGATGCATTTGCATCTGCACTTAGTTTTATGGGCCTGTCAGCCTGCTTTACAATTGAATTATTTGTTTGACTTGGGCTTTGGGGCTTCATGAGCTGTAACACTTATTTAAGCCAAGAAGCTAATTTTATTTTGCCAAAATGTGGGTGATAAAAACAAGAGGAAGCAGATAGACACTCATTGCCTGTTCCAGGAAGAGGAAAAGAAAAAGGGGCAACTGAATATCTGAGTGGAGTATAAAGAGGAGAAAACCTTCAGGGATAAGCAGCATCCGTTGTGACGGGAGATCAGCTCATCCTCTAACCCCCCTTTTGCAGCCCTGCTTTCTCTCTTCTTTCTGGGTCACAAATAGGAGCTACACAGGATTTCCTTTCTGTCATACCTTCAGGAGTCATCTACATATACAAAATAAGGTGGATTGAAACAACTAATGAAATATTTCAATGTAAAGTCCTTGGCTGTCTCATATTTGAATTATGAACATTGATTTCATCACTGACTGTTCTTTAGGACTAGGATGGCCACTCTAGAACAATGGTAAGATTACTTGTTCTGAAACCAGGAATATTTCTTCTGCTAACTAATACAGATGTGATTTTTAAAATGAGATAATGGAAACAGCGTGGCATGACAATTACAGAATCTAAGAGTTGGAAGGGATCCGAGCTGTCATCTAGCCTCACCCACACATAAAAGGAAAACCTACTATACTACTCCAGAAGAGTAGTTGTCCAGGCTCTCCTTTTAAAAAAAATTAACTTGCTTCATCTTTACTATTATCACTAAGACAATGACAATGTCTTCTTTTAGTTCAATCAGCCTCTTGTTGAATCAGACTTAAGAAGGGGAAGCCACCATCTCTTAGGGACAGTTGCATTCTACTTTTAGACAGTTCTAGTTGTCTGCAAGCTTTTCCTGTCATCTAGCCTAAATCTCTTTGCACCTTTGCAAATCTTTGCTCCTGATTCTGTAATACTTTCGTAATATTTAATGCAGATAACCCATCCATTCCTTCTTATCCTGTTCAATTCTTATACATATCTATTATAATTCCTCCATGAAGTTTCTACTTACTATAATGGAATCTTCCCTCTTAGACTTTTTTCTTTTTTAAACATTTTACTGATAAAATTACATCTAGGGGATCATCTGTTTCTCTTCACTCTCACTACATGAGTGGTGCACTTTTCTTTCTTAAAAACCCTTAGGCATCAGCTAACTCATACCAACCATACAACTTTCCATTGCTTTTTGGGTCAATTTTATTTTTCATTCCTCTTAAGTTCCATGATTTACAAGCATATAACATCACCTGAAAGATGAAAATAACCCCAAAAACAATGGAGTAGTGCCTGGTGTGTATTATGAAGAAAAAATGGCATAACGTATATCATCAAAAAAAAAAGTATATACAAAAAGGAACTTTGCTTGGATCAATGATGAGAGTCAGGGGTAACCAAAGGAATATTTCATGATGTTAGAAGACCTCAAGGAACACCCCCTGGTATGTTAGATGGATCCCCTATAATTAATTTATAAGAGCATATGGATAAAAATAGCACAAGTAAGGTAAGGATGGATGAGTTGCAAACTCTATCATTTCAAGGAATATCCACATTGATGTTATCAGAGATCCATTTGAGTTTTGAAATTAAGAAGAGGATATTAGTGATGAAGAGATCAGATTTTGCAGCATCAAGCACTTTGGTTGGCATCATTGAAAGCACTATGTGAGCTAGCAAAATTTTCTCCTCATAGTCAATTCTGGATTTACCTTTTGGCCTACCTTTTGATTCTAAGTAAATGATGCTATAACTCATTACCTTGCTTGTCTGATTATATTCCATAATTAGGGCAACATACATTTTATCTCTTTTAATGGTGGATCTCATTGAGATGGCCCTAATGTGGTGTAAAGACTGATAGAGTTGGCCCAAGGTCTTCACAAATAGGAAGATATATAAAGTCTCTTTCAATAGAAATTCTTTTTTTTTTTTATTTTACATTGTACCAGACATCTTTAGAGGCAGCGACACACTGGATAGAGTGCTGAGTCAGAACTCGGGAAGACTCATTTTCCTGACTTCAAATCTGGCATCAGACATTAGCTGTGTGACTCTGGGCAAGTCTTTTAACCCTGTTTGCCTCAGTTTCCTCATCTGTAAAATGAGCTAGATTAAAAAATTACAAATCACTCCATTAAATTTGCCAAGAAAACACCATATCACTTCATGATGAGCAAGAGATGACTGAAAGAACTGAACAAGAGCAACAACCAGACATCCTTTAAAACAAGGTGTTAAACGTGAGACCTATGAGCAGCATGTGGTCCACAATGCTCTGGAGTGAGGCCCTCACCAAATTAAAATGTAAGTGGGAAATATTTAACAAAATATATTTAAAATATAGGCAGCATTATATTTTAAAATTAGGTCACTATGCAGCCTGCAGTATGTATGGATTATGTATGGATTAGTTGTTTATTCTATTTAAGTTTGACACCATTGCTCTAAAATACTAACGCACATTTTTGGAGATGCTGGTCTCCCTGTTTTATGCTTGCTTTTGTGCTGATACTTGGCAGATTGCTAAACAATGCTATCTCTGTTGTTGCTTCTGTCATGGAGATAAGGCCATGTGCTGATCAACTGAAAGAAGGAAGGATACTTTGCCTAGAGAACAGAAGGTTGGAAGAAGAAAACAGAATTTGGGCATTTGAAGAGCTGTCATATGTAAAAAGGATTAGATGTATTATGCTTGATTACAGAAGACAGAGCAAGAAGTAATGGCTATAAGAGCAGAGAGGGAGACAGCTTTAAGCTTAATATAAGGAACAATTACCTAACAACTTGAGCCACTCCAAAGTGGAATGGGCTCCTTTGGAAGGAAGTAGATTTCCTCTTACAAGATGGTTTCAGATGAAGGCTAGAGAACCCCTTGTTGGATATGTTTTAGCAGAGATAATCACCAGGTAGAGGTTATGCAAGATAGGTTTTTTTCTATTGTGTGAATTCCGTGTTCCTAATATATATTATATCAGTGTACAAATAAGTAGAAAATTTATTTAACAGAAGTCTTTAAGTCTGCTTTTTTGCTGCCAGGTTAATTGCTTTTTTTGTAATCAACAAGCAATCAACAAGGCAAGATCTCACATGTTCTATATTTCTCAATCAGATGGGATAACTGTGAAGACCTGACCTGTTATAGAAAATCACTTAAAAGATACTTACAGTTCCCTTATCATCCTTTAATTTTTTTATCAAGGACACCTTTGATATGTACACAGGCTATTATTATAAAACTTTATTGGCATGATAGAATAGGAATATGAGTCAGTAGTTGTTGATATCTTCTAGAACACATTTTTGGCAAAAAATACTTTTTGTAATCTATTGTATTCATTAAAATCTTTTCTTTGAGATATCTTATAAATAAATACCAAAATGCCCTTAAAATTCTATCAGTTCTACAGTGGTCATCTTCTGTATGTTTTTAGGAGCAAGTCTGCCTAGCCATTCTAGATAAAAATCTTGATTATCAACTAATATCCAGTTACTCAATTTTTTATTTCAGTGAGAGAAGTTAAAATAACTCATCTCTCCTCCAGCCAAAACAATGGATGGATTCCAATGAGTTACTTTGACTGGATTTGAGTAGGTGGACCTCTGATGTTAACAGGACAAGACTCCATTGATTCAGAATTGACTTTTCCAATAAAAAGGGACATCTCAAGTGACCTTTAGACCTGACCTTCAGAGTTTGGAATTCAGAAGATATTTGAATAGTGACAGTTATGAAGACAGAAAAACTAAGGAATATAGCAAGATAGAATAGGACTAGAAGCATGAGGCCAAAAAAAGTGGAAGTATTAGCTAGAGATTATGAGTAATTTTCTGAGAGCTCTGTTTTGCTCTTTCTTCTTCCTGGTAAGCAAAAAAGGATGCTCAGATCATTTCATGATTCCCTGATGATCTCTATTGAAAGCCTTTCTAGGCTTTAAAAAAATAAATATAGCATGTAGTAATCCAGTTCCATCTTATTTTCACAAATTCTTCTGTCATATCTTTAGGTTCTTGCTAAAGGTCACATTCTCAACTAACAAATCATTTTGCTAGACTATTTTCATTCTTTTTTTTTTTCATTTTTCCTTGTGAACTTAATTATCAACAAAAATGAACATTTCATTATACAAAGAACAAGAAGATTGCACATGAAGTTGTGAACTTGTTACATAGTTTGAAAACTACATTATAAATCAAACATAGTAAGAACAAATTTACCATTTTTGTCTCTTGAACTTTTTTGTTTTTTTCTATGTCCTTAATTGATGCTCTTTTTGTTCTGCATCTCTATCACTGTCCACCTACTCACCCTTCCCCCAGATAGAAACTCTTCCTTTTAACAAGGATAAGCAATCAAATATTCTACATATTAGACATATCTGAAAATGGATGTTTAATTTACCAAATACCTGTCTATTAGTTTTCTTCCAAGAGGTGAATGGTATACATCCCCTTCATTCCTCTGAAGGCATAATTAGTTACTACATTAATCAAAGTTCTTTAGTCTTTCAAAGTTGTTTCCTTTATATTATAGTGATAATCATTTTGTTTGTCCTGCTATCTCTGCTCATTTCATGCTGCGTTGTGTCATACAAGTCTTTCCATGTTTCTCTGAATTCATTAACTTCATCATTTCTTAAGTTTCTATAATATTTTATTGCATTTTAAATAAATTATATTTTAAACCAGAGTATATTCATCCATTCCAAAATTAATTGGTAACTACTTTATTTCTAGTTCTTTGCCTAAGAAAAAGCACTGCTATAAATACTTTTGTACTTATAGGTTCTTGACTCCTATCTCAGATCTTCTTAGAAGTGTTGCTGTGTCAGAGAGTATGCATAATTTAGTCATTTTTTGTATATAGTACCATATTTCTTTCCAGAGGTATTGGACCAATGCATAGCTCCATCAAAGGCGCATTAATGTTCCTGTGCTCCAAAAACGTGTCCAATAATGCCCATTTTCACTTTTGTTCATGTGTGTGATAGCTCTGATTAAAAACCCCTTCTAACAAAATAACCTTTATTTAGGGCTTCATAAACATCTTTTTGTGTGTGTGGTTTAAAAAATGAAAAAGATAAGGAAATCTTTGATCCAAGGCAGACTTGAGGTACTCCAATGTCATTAATAATCTCTATGGGTAAGTCTAAGCTCCCCTCAGAACTTTATCTTCTTCAGTACTTTTGGTTTATCCATTATGTACTGCATTGGTTAAGTCTAAATATGGGGATTTCAGTATTGCTGCTTATAAGCATAGCTCAAAAATAAAACCCATTAAATTTGTTCCTTTTCAAATCCATCCATATCTATTCATTATGTATTTGATCATATAAATGAAGAAGAATTCCATGCTGAATATGGTAGAGTAGATCATGATGATGATTAGAGGGAGTAACCACACTGATGAGGTCTTAAGTCCATTGAAGTATTAAATTTATCCATTATTCCCCTATAGTTTTCAGATGCATCATCATAGCAAAGGTGATATTGAGTTCTTGAAATATATGCCTATAAAATATAAACTTTCATATGTCTCACCAATCTAGGAAAGTTTCCAATACAACTCTGAAGAGGAAAAAAAAACCTCTTATATATCTTATATCTATAATCCAAAGGCTAGTTTACCAAAGTTTAGAGAAGCTCATTCATTACCAGGAAGTTTAATTTAGTTCAACAAAGGATTTATAAAGTGCTTATTTAACGCTAGCCACAGTGCTAGGTACTGGATACACAAAGATAAAAACAACAAGGGCTCCACCCTCAAGGATCCTTATATTCTTGAGTTGACTATTAATGCATCATTAGTGTTTTTGGCCAGAACAATTTATGATCATCTATTAAGTCAGGAAGGAACTCTGAAGTGGAGAGAATACCCCTAGTGATGAGTATCATAAAAAGAGAACTCAACTTGGATTCAAGAAGGCCTGATTTTAAACCCTACTTCTGACATGTAGTAGCTGTGTGGTCGTGGCCCAGTCATTACCCACTTCACAGAGTCATTGTCAAATATTCAAGGAAATCATATATTTAAAGTGTTTTATAAACTCTCTAGCATTAAATCAGCTGTTTAAAGGGCCCTTTGGATGTAATATGTTTATGTGTACATGTAAATGCATACACACAAACATACAAAGATACTCCCCAAGGGAGGTAATATACGTGTACAACTTTTTTTTTAAGTTTTAATGTAAATTGAAAATAATTAAGAACAAGTTAGATAAGTTCATAGATGAAGGGATCCATAACAGATTGCTAGACATATTGGGAATGTTAGGGACCAGAAGCCATATTATCCTGCAAACAATCTCTTCATTTGCTATCAGAGACAGAACACTGAGCTGGAGGAATCATAGAATTGACCCTTTCTGACATTTTTCATGTTCTTATGAAGTATTAAAGGTATTTGAAGGAAGGAAGAATTGAACATCACAAGAAACCAAACCATTAATGACAGTCCTTAAAATTATTTCAGTATTTGGAAATTCCAGTCAAAGAATAATTTAATAATTTTTGTCCAAGATGGAAAAGATTTTCCATTAATTTTATGGGAAAGACATCCAATTTGATTTGAACAAGAACACTATTGAAAACGTTTGGCTTAGTAGTGAAACTTATGCTTAAGGGGAATTTTGAGATGAGCAGATTTCCAAATTATTGTCTTAAGTCACATACACACACATAAATTCTGCATATTTATTCACTCAGAATTCTGCTTAGAGGCAGTTTTTAGCTCTCTAAAGCAAATTCAAACTCAAACTAAAAGAAAACATTGCTAGCTTTTTTCAGTACTGATGATGTGAGGTCATGGCTTTTTTGACTAGGAAAATATTTTCCTATTCCATGCTTAAGTTTTTTTTTTCTTTTTTCAAAGTTCCTTTTGAATTCTGTCTTGGTCTTTCCTCTGAATATGATAAACTTTATCATACTTTAAGTTTGACAAGGGTGAGATTTTAGCCTGAGTAGAAGAGTTTGAGAATGCACCAGTTTACTTCTGTCAATCTTTGTTGATCTGTCTTTTTCTGTGCCTTTTTTTTCACTTCTCATTCTTAATGAGACTTCCTCCTCCTCCCCAGGATCCTCTATTTAAACAGCCTCAGCTCTTGATTAATCAGTAATTAGAGGAGGAGTCATACTGCTTTCAGGTCTTTAGAATCTACTTTTCAGTTCAAATTCAATAGTAAAGTAGAAATTCAAAGAAAGCTATTGATATTTTGTCCAAGATTATCATCTTGTTGTATCTGAAACAATCCTAGGAAAATATAAATAAAAAAGTCTTTATGCCCAAATCTGAGGTTAAATATAAAATATCTTGTAATTAAACCAGGAGTTTCAGTCTTGTCTTAGCTACAGAAATAGAGAGTTCATTCCTGATGGGAGAATAATCTTTATAAAACAGCAGTTTTCTCTTCTTACCCATTTGAGAAAAGGATACTTTGCTAGCATCTATTTTGTTTATCAAAATGAGAGGGACAAACTTTAAGATTCTGAAGAAGTCCACCAGAATTCATGTGAATTAACAGTTATGAGATAGGTAGATAGATTTATATACATTTGTTATACATATATATCTTATAATAATAAATATGCTAACAATAACAATGACTAGTATTTACAGAACACTTTAGGAATTACAAAGTACTTTACCTTTGTTATCTCATTTGATCCCCACAATAATCCTGTGAGGAAAGTGTTACTGTTGTTCCCATTTTACAGAAGAAGAAACTGAAACTGCCAGGTTTATGTTATATTCTCAATAAATGGAACTTCAATTAAAAGGAGGATTTTAATCCACATCATGGAGAGTATATTCTATTAGGTTCTGTATACATGATCTTGATTTGACAGAAAATAGGAAGCCATTCACCATGTGATAAATATTTTCTTTAATCCATCTATAAAGCAGTTTAATATCTACCTTTATAAAAAAGAAATTAAAGTGGGTTGTCCCAGAGATATTGCAACTTTACTAACCTCTTTCTTATATATCTTTTTTTTTTGGCTTTTCCTGTGTCTCATTTTGGGACTTCAATTTTTTTGTTTAGATTTGGCTTATTACTCATGAATGCTTGGAAATCTTCTAGCTTATTGAATGCCCATTTCTTCCTCCTGAAACAATATACTCAGTTTTGCTGGATAGATGACTTTGGGTTGTAAAGTCAGATCTTGTGCCTTCCTGAATATCATATTACAGGCCTTTAAATCTTTTAACATAGAAGCCACTAGGTCCTATGTGATCCTGATTATTGCTCCATGGTTTTTGAATGGTTTCTTTCTGGCTGTTTGAAATATTTTTTCCTTGGCCTGGTGGCTTTTGAATTTAGCTATTATATTCCTGGAAGTTGTTTTTTGAGGATTTCTTTCTGGAGGTCATCCGTGAATTCGTTCAATTTCAATTTTATTTTTTTGTTTGAGTATTTCTGGGCAGTTATCTTTGATAATTTCTCTTAATATGATGTCCAAGATTATTTCCTGATTGTGGCTTTCAGGTAGTCCAATAATTCTGAAATTATCTCTCCTAGATCTATTTTCTAAGTCAGTTATTTTTTCAATAAGATATTTCATATTGTCCTATTTTTTTTCATTCCTTAGATTCTGCTTTATTGTTTCTTGATTTCTCATGGAATCGTTAGTTTCTAGATGGTCAATTCTGATTTTTAAGACCTGATTTTCCTCTGTCAGTTTTTGGTTCTCCTTTTTCAATTGACTGATTTCTTCTTACATCACTTTCATTTCTCTTTCCCACTTTTCCTCTGCCTCTCTTATTTGGTTTTTGGAGTCTTTTTTGAGTTTTTCCAGAATCTGTGTCCAGTCCATATTTTTCTTTTGGACTTAGCATGTGTTTTCTTTGCTTTCACTGTCCCCTTCTGTGTCTATACCTTGCTTTTTGTCTCCATACAAATTTTTTAGAGTTAAGCATTGTTTTTGTTGTTTGCCCATTTTTCCTATCTAATTATAGGTAGGCTTGGGGGGAATGATGCGATGGTCTGAGGGCTGAGAGCTCTGAAAGCCTCCTCCCTCAGCTGATTCAATTGTTCTTTGAGATGCCAATAGCTTAAAGACTTGTCTCAGGCTTAGATGTAAGCATTTGATCTCACTCTGATCTTGATCAGGCCAGGGGGCTGTGTACTTGATCCAATCAGACATACCCTTGATTGTACTGTCTTAGAGTTCTGCCCTGATCTTTAGGCACAAAGATCAGTACTTAGTACTTAGTACTATCAACCACCCCACAGTGTGAAATAAGTCCTTATCTCAAACCCATACTAGAATTCCAATGGGCTGGGGCTCCAGACTTTTCCACAGGTTTGAAATTTCAAAGGGTGTGGGTTGGCCTAGACCACTATTTGCCCAGGTAAGGTCTCAGGATCTGGATATTGGCTTGGACATAGATTCTGAACTTCTGACAGCAGATTGGGGTGGGGGAGATGTGTCTTGCTCTTGGCTTACTCTTCTCTCTTTGCTACAGCTTCTTGCTAGCTCTGCTCTCCTTTCACCCCAGTGCCCCCAGCTGTTTTTTGCCTACCTTTGGGGTTTTTCTGTTCTTGAAAGTTGTTTCAATTTGTCTCCTTGTTGTTTTTTTCACTCCTGTATTTGTTTTATGGTGATATTTTAATCTTGGTCAGAGAGGATTCTCATGGTGGCACAGAGCTGCTCTGAATTACTCTACCATCTTGGCTCCACTCCCCCGCCCCCTTTACTAGCCTCTATTATAGTATATATCAATCTTTTTTTATTCATGGTTTAATTGTGAAGTTCCCAGAACACTGGACAGCTTGGAACATATTTCCCAATCATCTGGCCATTTACTGGTCAAACCAACTTTTCGAGCTCATTACATCTCTAAATTGACCATCGGTATTTCCTTCTTTATCTACCATGCTTCCTACATCCCTTATTCTCTGATGCTCTGAAAAAAGCTATTATGCAGGAAAGCAGGAAATCCAATCTGATGAACCACAATGCACAAGCATTAAGGAAGAATATGATGCTCTTCCTATGCACCAACAATACTTTTTTATATCCAAATATTAATGACTAAATTGGATACTTCAGTAATATGTATCCTGCTGCTATCACTACATATCAGAACCCTTACATGACATCTTAGCCTTCATGATTCTTGGCCATGTATTTTTTTAAATTTTAAACCCTTTCTATTTTAGTATAATTTTTAAGACAGAAGAACAGCAAGGACTAGGCAATTGCAGTTAAGTGACTTACCCAGAGTCACACAGTTTAGAAAGTGTCTGAGGCCAGATTTGAATGTAGGCCCTCTTGAGTCCAGGTGCTATATCCTTTCCTTTTCTATTCATGTTTACTTGATAACATCTCTTATACCTCTTCTCTACTGTAAGTAATGGTTAGTGATGTACTGTAGTCTCTATTACACCATTGTCCATTATACCAACAAACCATTGCCCATCACCTGAAATTTTTATTCTTCTGAGACTGTAGTGTTCAACTCTTTGTAATCTTTTAATCTCACCTGGATAATGTTGATATTTTTCAGAATTGTCTTTTGCCAAAATGAATAGCTTGGAATCCTGGCAAATGATATGAAATTTTCCAAATGCAATTCTTTTTAATCTCCTCTTTTTATTCAATTCTAGGCCCAGATCATAGTACATATCCAAAATTTATGAACTAATGAGGTGACCATGCAGCTTCATGTCATAATTTGGACAAAATAAATAAAGAAACAATTTATTAGATCATGTATCATTTTTATCCCCTTTGCCCAGTGTTGATGCCCAAGTTAGAGAGCCTAGAAGCAAGAAAATCTGTTATGGGGATATAATAATGGGCCAAGCCAGACATGGAAAGAGCCAGTGTAGTGGCAGTGTGAGAATAGTCACCATGTATGATGTGGGGATAAATGGCTTAAATTAGAGGTAAGATGAGAGTACAGATAAGGAAAATTGGAAAAAATCCAAGATAACTACTAGATTTGGAACCCAGGTAACTGGGAGGATAGAAAGGGCATGTTAAAAGGAAGACAATGACTTCATGTTTTGGCATAATAAATTTGATGTGTTAGTGTGATATATAAATGTAGACTCAGAAAGAGATTAGAAGTTTTAAGACTGGCCCTCAGGAAAAGAGAATATAACTGGACATCTAGTTTTAGAGTCATCTGTACAGAAGGGGGATAATTAGACACATGAGAAATGTATAAAGGTTTTAGAACCAAACCTTGAGGAGTGTTCTCACAAGATTCAGGAGTAGGAGAATTCACACAAGTTAACTAGGAAAGAGTGAACAGACAGGTTAGAGGAGAACCAAGAAAGAACCATATCACAGAAGCAAGCAGAAGAATATATCAAAGTTTGGAAGAGAGTACACGACAGTGTCAAATACTTTAGAAGGAGGAGGAGGAAATAAAAGACATTGGATTCAACTTTTAAGTGTTCCGTTGAAGCTATAAAATAGCTTCATATAAAATGGGATATAAAATATCCATTGTAGATATAAAATATCCCTACTTCTTCAGCGCGATCTGATTCAGCGATTGCCCAAGGATTCTTCTGCATCCTAGAAGAACATAAGACAAGAAAAGAGTTAAAAAGTAAATATTGTAAATAAAATCAGCAAAATGTCTTTTTTAACAGTCTGCTAATTGGAGAGAAGGTGAGTGTAAACAGGTAATACAAAGGAAGGTGTTGATGAAGGAATAGTGAAAATGCCAAATGCTATCCTCGAAAATGGAAGAAAAAATTTGAAACTCGTTGATTTTTTTTACCTTTTTTTTCCTGCTGAAGGTAAACATATAGTTTGCCCTAAATAGAGGATCTGAAGACCAAGAACTAGTCTTATTCAACACTGTGATCTCATATTAAAGGATCTGTTGCCTGATGCATTAAAACTATGTTGAGTCCACAAGCTGTTGTCAGAATGATGGGAAAATCAGGAAGCATTCATGAAAGGAAACCGCTAATTAAAGCAGATTGGTTTTTTTTTCCTTTTGTGCTAAAGGGCTTTCAACATTTTTTTTTCAGAATGTTCAGAAGTGTAATAAAGACTCACGAGCAGGGATGACTTGTGCTATATTCTTATTTCTTTTTTTTTTTTTAAACCCTTACCTTCCATCTTAAAATCAATACTCTGCATTGGTTCCAAGGCAGAAAAGCAGTAAAGGCTAGGTAATGGAGGTTAAATGACTTACCCGGGGCACACATCTAGGATGTGTATGAAGCCACATTTGAACCTAGCATCTCCTTTCTCCAGGTCTACCTCTCAATATAGTGAGCTGCCCCTTATAATCCTATTTCTCAATCTGGAAGAATTAAACAAAATGTAAACAACTGAGCATCCTTTGGGTTTGGCTGAGACCAAGAGGAAAGTCTTAACTTAAGATGATTCCAATACCCATTCTTGACATTGTGATCCCTGGAGAGAACTTAAGTATTTTTGTAGGATTCACTTCCCTAGTATCTGAAAAGACCAGATGTCTGTGATATTCCTGCTGTGTGATTTCAATACTTCCTGAATTCCTTCAGTTATCAATTAGCTTTTGAACATCAAGGTACAGTGAAAGAAGAACTAGATTTAGACAGAGGTCTTAAGTTCAAATCAGAATCCTGCTGCTTAATAACTATGTGACCTACAACAAGTCATTTGACCATACATGTTCTCAATATCTGTAAAATGAAGTTGGACTAGATGACCTAATACAGTGATGGCAAAACTTTTAGAGACCAAGTGCTATGCCCTTCCCCCCAACCAAGTGCTAGATATGCCCTGTCTTCTTCCCCCCACTTCTTCTGCCCCCAGCTTACCCCCACATAGTGAGGGAGGAAGCCCTCCCATTGGGCAACTGGGCAGAGGGGCAGATGAATGTCCTCAACAAGTGGAGAGAGGGGGAGGAGAATGGCCTGAGCACTCCACTTCCCTCTAGCTCTGCCACCTATGAACCACCCACCTTATGCCCTGGGAGCTCCCACTGGGCTGCTGAGAAGAGGGGTGGGGGATGTGAAAAAATGTCATCTATACAACAGTGGAGAGGAGGGGAGCAGCTCTGTATGAGTCCTTCTGCTTCTCTAGTAACAAACTAGAGGGTTGGGAGGGTGGCTACATGCCCACACAGAGCAGTGCCTCTCTAGCACTCATACCATAGGTTCACCATCACTGACCTAATATATGAACAGGCCAGATGTTCATGATGTTCCTGCTATATGACTTCAATGCATTTCTTGTATTCCTTCAGATGTCAATTATTTTTGAACATCAAGATATATTGGAAAGAGTATTAGATTTTTAGACAGAGGTCTCAAGTTCAAATATGAGCTTTACTCCTTATTTACACTTAATCTTGCTAGGCTTCAATTTCACCTGTAAAACATAGAAGTTGGACTAGATGATATCTAGAGCCCCTTCCCAACTCTAAATTTCTACATTCCAACGATCCCAATTATTGTTGTTTAGTCCTTTCAGTCATGTCTGACTATTTATTATCCCATTTGGGGATTTCTTGGCAAAGATACTGAAGTAGTTTGCCATTTCTTTCTCTAGTTCATTTTTCAGATGAGGAATCTGAGGCAAACAGGATCTTGCTTAAGTGACTTGCCCAGGGTCACATAGCTAGGAAGTGTCTGAGGCCATGATGAGTCTTCCTGACTTCAGACCTGGCACTCTATCCTCTGTGCCACATAACTGGTTTTAATAACTGAATACAAGTCTCTGCAACATGACTCACAAAACCCTACATACCATCATCTCATCCTGGTTACTTGCTACTTGTTGGGCTGCTCCTTTTCAGGGAGGGGAGGAAGGCTAATGAGTATATCTTTTAACCCTTTCAGAGCATCAAGGGAACAGTTTTGTACATAGTTGTTGTTATACACTCGGGCTAAAAGAGTGACTATCTGTGCCAAAAAAAAAAAAAAAAAAAAAAAAAAAAAAAAAAAAAAAAAAAAAGATCAATACACTTTCTCTTCACCAGTAGAATGAAGCCTATTATGTTTAACATAGCATTTCAAAGTCTTCCACTTTATCTTTATAGCTTCAATGACTCTGACTTATAGTCTAGTGCAGTCCAATATAGATGACAGAGATGAATAAACCTATACGAGAGAAGGGACCAAATGGCATGGAAATAGCATCTCTTTTCAAATGTGGAGTGCCCAGGGGAAGAAATGCTGAGCTTACTCTTCCTTTTCTCTTCCTGTTCTTCATTGAAATACATGAAAAGGCCTCTCCTTTCAAATAAGAAGACAGTGTATGGCAAGCAAGGAGGGCTCTGGCCTTTGGATAGCTTTCCCCAGCATCCAGGATGAGTCTCTTTGGTGCTATTCATGTATTGAGTTTGGGCAAGAAGCAATTCCTTTAACTGCTTCTGGGACATTAACCTTTGAATATGAGTGTTAACAGGGACAAGGGAGCTGGACTTAACTTAAAGATGCTTTCACAAAGCAGTGGTTATAAATGCGGATTCACATTCTCTCTCTCTCTTTCTCTCACTCTCTCTCTCTCTCTCTCTCTCTCTCTCTCTCTCTCTCTCTCTCACACACACACACACACACACACACACACACAGAAGTACACTTACAGAAAGGAGATGGAAAGAGTATGAACTGCTTTCCAGTCTTGCAAACCTGAAATCCTTCTCCCAGGGCTGTAGAAATAGTATTTCTTATGAAAGCAGAGGTGGAGGGAACAGAGAAATACAAAGATGCCTGAATTTTCAAGTGAAATCACACAGCTTTAATAGAAGGTACCTCTGCAAAAGTGGTCTGCTGGACAGTCAGATACTCAAATGTAGTGTAGGAGACCAATTTTAAATGCCTCTGAAGGTGTTTGTCTTTAATCGAGAAGTAAAGCATTGTAGCCGTCACTATATACATCCTGAAGGCTAGGTGCTCATTTTTCTTAGGCAGAGGCTTTTAGTGTTTAGCTACTTCGAGAACTTTACTTAGTTTCCTGTTGCAATTATCTCCGTATGATTCCTCACATCTGCATTTCTGCTTTGTTGCTAGGAAGATGTTCCTTAGAGATTGTAGAGTTTTCTATAACACTGATGCTTAAATGGAAGAACTACCCTTCTCCTCCTGTCTCTGTCTCTCTCTCTCTGTCTCTCTGTCTCTGTCTCTCTCTCTCTCTCTCTCTGTCTCTCTCTCTCTCTCTCTCTCTCACACACACACACACACACACACACACACACACACACACACACTTTATTTCTCTTAGTTGGACATGTATGTCAACAATGATCAAGTCAGCATATTGTAGAAGAAGCACTCAACTGGAAATCAGGTTATCAGATAAAGGAAACTCATGCCCAGAGTAATCTAAGGGTTTGTCAGAGGTTACACAATTGGTTATTGATAGAAAAGGAATTAAAATCCAAGATGCCTTATTACTTGTCTATGCTCTTTCCCAGATCAATAACTAGGATAGAATGACCAGGACATTTCTGCAGGGCACTTCAAAATTTAAATGATAATGGCAGCATCATCCCCTACCTTAGAAGGTTAGAATAAATCTGAACTTAACAACTAGTTAATAAGAGCAATTAATGAAAGTAGGAACCTACATGTTGGCTATCCCCAACATGCTCACCTCCCAAGCAGTGGTCTCTAGATATCCTGGGAGAATTCCTCCCAGGACCTTATGTCTCAGAGTTCTTCCCCCAACACACATACTTCTTGCAACTGACTGTCATAAAGGGTTAATAACTTTTTACAGCTCTACTCTTTCTACTCTTCCAACCTGCTCTCAGTCTCCTTAAATGCAAATGCCTTTTGTAGGGTCAGTGTAATCATCACAGATCAGTTTATTAACTATTTTACTTCTGGTAGAAGACATCAGCAAAAGATTAAGAATAATGTAAGTCACTAAAATGAAGGGGAAAGGCATATAAAAGAAATTTAGGGAACACTCACGGCAAACCATCATTTTGCCAAAGGTCAACTCTGCATCTTATTCCCACTTCCCTTTGAATCCTACCACAAATGGATCTAAGGCTTCATGAAATAAATTTTAGTGTGTAGATCAAGAAAGGCAAGAGCCCTACCTTCTTTTTCCCTGGTCAAACTAAACCTGGAGTACTATTTTTAGGTCATATTTTGGGAAAGACTTTGGCAAACTGGAATGTGTCTAGAAGGAGAAAATTAGGATGATAAAAGTTATTCACAACCATGGCATATAAGGATTGATTGAAAGACCAGAAATATTTAGCCTAAAGAAGAAAAGCCTTAGAGGAAGACACAATTATAGTCTTCAAATATCCAATGGGCTGTTGTAAAGAAAAAGGAATTAATAGCAAAACAGAACCAGTGAAAGAAAGTTACTGTCAAGCAGATTTCAACTTGTTATAAGAAAAAATTGCCTAATAATTAGAGCTGTCTAAGAATGGAATAGCTTACTCCTCTTAAGGAGCTAGCTATTCCATTGTTGTTGTTGTTCAGTCACTTCAATCCTATCTGACTCTGCATGGCCCCATTTGTGGTTTTCTTGGCTAAAATATTGGAGTGATTTGCCATTTCCTCCTCCAGCTCATTTTACAGATAGGGAACTGGAGGCAAACAAGGTTAAGTGACTTCTCCAGGGTTACACAGCTAGCAACCACCTGAGACCAGATTAAAAGTTGAGTCTTTCTGACTCCAGGTCTGGCACTCTATCCATTGTACCACCCAGCTTCCCCACAATAACAATAATAAGGAGACAGAGAATTCATAGAAGTTCCTTGGAATCATTCATGTAGAGGCTAGTTAACTAGCTGTCAAGGAAGTTGTAAAAGGGATTTCTGCCCAGTATAGGTTTTCTTAGATGATGTCTAAGACTCCTTTAAACTCCAGAATTCCATGAGTCACTGACCTAAAGTCGCCAGAGGTCACAGTCTTCTCCATTATTCGTTGTGGCATAAAATGAAGAGATAGTGGGAGCCTTTCTTACATGATGTTTGATTCCAAACCATCTGTCTATTTCTACCTTCTCTGGTTGGCCACCACATTTTTTTTCCCAGAAAAGTGACATAAGCTGTATATCTCAAGTTTTTAAGCTAAGAGAAGTGAGCTCCTAAGGCATCTGGTTTGACTAGCTGATGGATAATCTACTGTTCCAGAGTCACATCTCCTCCCAACACAGCTACTTTGAGGCTTTGGTTCCTTATGATTGCCTAGTTTTATTAGTTTGGGTTTTCTTTCCCTCTCCCAGGATTTGAAAGAAATTTCCTGGAGGTTCTGTCCTGCTTCCCCAAATACAAAAAACACACCAGGAATAGTTGACTAGCAGAGCACTGTGGCAGGAGGGCTGAGTTCAGCTCAGTTCAATATCAGAGCTCTCTGCAGTCATGCAGAGCCCATCATAGGATTAGCTACAACCATGTGGCATATATGCCATCCACATCAGGTGGCACAAAGTGCCTGTCTCTCCCTGCTTCAGAGACCTCCTCCCATCCCACTTGCCTAAACTAGTGCCTTTGCCTGCTCACTTTAGGAAATAAAGTCCCAAATTTGAACACTGAGTTCTTTTGTTTACCTCTCTCATGCACATTTTCCCCCAAGAGCGATTCTTCCCCTCAATCCAGTCAGTCATAAACCTTGGAACCTGTACTCAGCACTGTGCTAGGCACAATGAGTTGAAAATGAAAAGGAGAGAGAGAGAGAGAGAGAGAGAGAGAGAGAGAGAGAGAGAGAGAGAGAGAGAGAGAGAGAGGGGTTGATATAAAGCCTCTGCTTACAGTATATTTGGTGTGCACCACACAAGTCCTCACACAAAGAGATAGCTCTGCAAAAGGGAACGTAAGTGGGAAGGTCCAGCAGTCCTACGGAGTTCTAAGTTGATTTTATTTCTACACAGAAAAGGCGGGGATTAGGGTATGTGCATAGCAAAGACAATGTCCTTGCCCCTGTTAATAATATTCATTAGCATTAAAACAGTGCTGTAAAGCTTGCAAAGTCTTGTATATATAGATATTATCTAATCGATTCTCAAAGCAATCCTGAGATAGATGCTGTTATTGTCCTCTTTTCAGAGATGAAGCAACTGAGTCCAGAGAGGTTATGTGATTTGTCCAAAGTCATGCAGTTACTTAGTGTTAAAAACGAAATTCAAAACTATGTCCTTCTGCTTTCAAATCCCGAGCTCTTTCAGCTGTTTGTACACCAGATATTTTTGTAGCCCTCTGTCCTGCCCCAATGCCTTTTATAGCACTGGGAATAACGTAAGCATTGAATAAATATTGGCTTATTGTTTGCTATTTCAAGTATTTTCTTTGACTTTAAATTAACTCATATAATAGAACTTTTGTGCCTTTGATAATAATAATAATAATAATAATAACTAACTAACATTAGAGTTTACTATGTGCCAGATACCAGGCTAAGTATTTTATAATCATTATCTCATTTGATCCTTACAACAACATTGGGAGGTAGGTACTATTATTATTCCTACTTTGCAGATTAGGAAACTGAGGCAAACAGAGGTTAAGTGATTTGCCCAGGGTAACACAACTAATAAATGTCTGAAATCATATTTGATCTCAGTTCTTCTTGACTCTAGGGCTACTGTTCTATCCACTGTGCTACCTAGCTACCTTAAGGCATTTGCAGGGTAAACTTGAAGATTTTTGGAGGGCATTTTCCAATTTCTGAACAGAGACAGATAAAGAATGTTGATTTTGAAAATGCCTTTTGAATTATTAATTATCGTGTTCCCATTTCTTTGGCATTTGTGGCTAATAAAGACATAGTATCCTGGAATCTCATGTTGATAGATGAATGTTCAATAGACAGGGAGCTTTTAGTCCTGTAACTCATAGTAACCACTTATCCCACTGGTAAGTGCTGGAAAATGGAGTGTGAATGAGAGGAGGAGGGAAGAAACTTGAATTGAAGCACAGAAACCGTTTTCAGGAACTTATGCTAAAGTGGAAGATCTTCCACTTCATCGAGAAATTATTTAAGTTTCACGCAGCTTTCCCGAAAGCGACAAACTGAACAGTGTGTTCTGGCTGGGTGCTTGAGCACCATATGGCAGCCACTACTTCAGCTATTTGGATGTGAGATTATGGGTGAGAGTGTGAGAGAAGTGGAATGGGTTGATTTCTTTGTGTTATATTGGCCTTTCACAGTGAATATTGCAACCAAAAAAAAAAAAAAAAGATTCTGTTCCAAGTGAAGGAAGAAAAGGTAATAGTCCTGCTGTTTCCAATAAGCTAAGTACAATGAAGTCAAAGGTGAGTTTCCCAACAGCTGTTCTTGTGACTTAATAGCAAACAGCTCAACTGATCTGATAATTCTTGAGCAGGTGAGAGGTCTCCACTTCCAGCTATGCATTAAGGAAACATTAATGTCCTCACCAAAAAGAGCTATTTAGATATTACATATGGTGGCTTTTTTTTTCTATTCAAAAGCACGCACACATAGAGGAAACATTGAATGAAGACTGAAAAACAGAAATGAGAATGTTTACTCTTGCTGCCATTGTATCTCTTGGACACAAAGAACTGTGCATAGTACAGAACCCACTGGCCTGATCTGTGTTAAATTTTGTAGCAACAAGCAGGGTTGCTCATTAATGGGCTTACTGAGGTGTCACCTTCACACTTGAAGTGCTGATAATTGCTAGTCTTCATTGGTGCTAATTTACCGATAACAGAGTTACAGATTTCTCTTTGTTCTTCTGTGATTCAGCATTAGCCAGTCCTTTCTTATAATATTAAGATTAGCCCATCAGTGTTGACATTAGCCATTGTCTCTCTAATTCAGGTCTGGGTTATGTGTTTTCCATGGAATACTTAAATACCTCAGAGCCATATCCATTAATACTCTGCCTTAAAAATGGAAGCTATTTTAAGACTACAGTGTAGTGTGATAGGAAATACTCCGGATCACAACTCAGAGAACCTGGGTTCTGGCTCAACTTCTGGTCTTTAGGCTTTCAACTAATTCTTGCCCCCTCTCTGAGCCTTAGTTTTCTCATAACTCTTTGAATGGAAAAAGTTGAACAAGGTGTTTTCCAAGTGTATTTTAGGTCTGGTATTCTGCAGTGAGAGAATTTGGACTTTGTATCATACACACACTGTTACAAATATATATTGATCACTTCTCACTTTTTATCCGTATGATTCCAAGGCAACAGATGAACTTATTAAAGGCTTTCTCAGAGTGAGAAGTCGAGCTATAAACATGCCTTATTATTTTTAATTTATTAAATTCCACTAGAAACTGTCAGATTCTTCAGAAGAAAAGAAAAAAAAAGAAAAAAATGATTCACTTCCCTAAGTACTGCTGGTCTGGGCACTCAAAGCAAAAACATTTGAATATTTGACATGATGAGGTCACACAAACAAAAAATAACTCTTAGGGGTCAGTGAATTAGAAAATATTTTAGTGTTTATGAAAATCAAGTGGGTATAGAGGCTAGAGATTTATAGCCCTTTTTTTTATCCTTCCTAAAATGCTAAAGGACCCTGAAGACTTTCCCTTCTTCCTCCCTCCCTCATCTTCATCTTGGCAGCACTGCTGCAAAATAGAGGAATCGAAATTCTCTGGTTGATTTCAGGCCTTTGCAGTTTTTGTTTGTTTGTTTGTTTGTTAGGAACAAGAAGGCATAGCCTTCAATTATAGCCCTGCTTGTCGAGTCTGTCATTCTACTATCTGTAGGTCAATTGACATGAAAATCTTCTAAGGATGTCTCGGAATAGCACCCCCTACATTGGGCATGGTCTGGGAATCCATGATGTACCTGATCCACCTAAAGATACCCCATTATGGCAATGACATCCACTGGGCAATTTCTCTTTTGAATGGATTTCTGAGAGAAAATTGAATTGGCACAGCCCAAATACAGCATCCTTTTACCAGAGGACTAAGCTGCTGCCACCAGCCTTAGCATTCTCCCATCCAAGCAATTTTCACTCTACTTGAAGAAACAATAAGGAAGCCTCACTCTGATATCTAAGAAGTAGAAGGGAGATCATAGAACAGTGCAATATGAGGATTTTTATACTGAGAATTCAACTGAAGTGACTAGTTTAGGAAATACTTTCTAAAACTGCTCTCCTACACAATAGCCTCTTCTTCCAAGGCATAACTAGTAATTTTAACACCCAGCACAAGCAGCAAAAATATAACTGCACTAAGAAACAACAACAGACATCCTTGCATTAATGTTTTAGGATAAATTCATTTGTCATAGTGAGGAAGAAACCATAAGCCACCACTTGGAATGGGGGGAACAGGGAGTCTGAGCCAATGAGTTCACTGCCATCCCATAGCAGAAAAGGGAGGAAACAGTCAATCTATTAACTTCCCTATTTTAATAAATATTCTGATATTTGATATATTCTGATAATAATAAGTAGGTGAAAAACTTAGTTGTTCCTGCTAAAGACCATCAAGTATCCTTTACATCTCTGCACCCTGAGGCAAAGCCCTATTAACCTGATACTAGTTATAATCCTTCTCTAGATATTTTTAGTGGATTTATGATTTTATAAGAGCAGTTATTTCCACTGATTCAAATACCAGTCTCTTTGCACAATTTGTCTTCTGTGCATTTGGCTTTAATCATACTTACTTATAAATCCACTACAGAGGATCTATACAATCACTGGAGGTTTCTCTTTTGTTTTCTGATAATAATTAAAATAGCTAACATTTGCAAAGCACTTTAAGTTTTGCAAAGCACTTCATAAATAATATATCATTTGAGCCATACAACAATCCTATGAGGTAGATGCTATTATTATCCCCTTTTCAGAGATGAGGGAACTAAGGCAGGGAGAAATGACTTATCCAGAGTCACACAGCTAGTAAGGTTATGAGATTATATTTAAACTCAGAATTTCCTAATTCCAGGTCTAGTGCTCTATTGTGACATCATCTAGCTGTAACAAAAATCTTTTGTTCAATTTATTATTTTCCCTTTTTTAAAGATAAAGAGATCTAAGCTGAGTGAAACCAAGTAACTTGTTCAATGTCACACAGCTAGTAAATGTCTTCACCTAGATTTTAATTTGGGGTTTCTGCCTTCAACCTAGTGCTCTGTTCTTCTCTATCACTTAGCAGTCTCAGAATATCCTTATGATATCTTTTACTTTCGTTATTTGACTGATTCACCTCCTTTTCTGATCACATTTGCTCTAGATAGACTTTAACTTAACTTTAACACTGCTTAATGGAAAATTTCATTTTCTGTGGTCTTTTGGATTTCTGTAATTTGAGGTCTTTGAGGTTTAAGGATTAAAGGATTCACAACCCAATCTAGAGATTTTGAAATTATAGGATTCAGGATTCGTCACCACAGAGCATAATCAAGAGAATATTGATGTTAAAAATATGAGATTTTCTGCAGCTTTCATGGAATCTTCTTATTGCTGTTCTACTAAACAGTATATAAGTTTTATTGAGTATCTATTAAGTATTTAGCCTGTCCTAAGCACCATGGAGAGGAGGGACATAAAAGAAATATTAAACATGATCAAAGAATGTAGGCAGAGAGCTAAGACAAACGCACATGAACTCATTACAAAAACTCCAAGTTCAAAATGCTATTTATTCTATCTGGGCTCTAGGAGACCATATAGTATATGTGCTGCCGAAGCAAGCATTCTAGGAGACTATATAAAAGAAAATTCAATAAAGGCAAGGGAGAAAGACTTCTTGAAGAAGATGAGTTGCAAAAGGTGAGTAGAATTTGGGTAGGCACTCCAATCCAACCTCCACTTAGCTGTCAAACGGATCTTCCTAAAATGAATATCTGACCATATGACATGCCCTCCCCCTTTCAATAAACTCCTGTGATTCCCTATTACTTCCAGGATCAAATATAAGCTCTCTTGATTGACTTTTAATCAGGCCCCTTTTCTACCTTTCCAGTCTTCTTACATCTTACGCTCCTCCACATATTCTGCAATCTAGTGACATTGGCCCCTTTGTCATTCTTCATCCATCTCTGTGAGCTTTTTTCATTGATTGTCTCCAAAACCTCGAATACTCTGTTTCCTTATCTTTAGCTCTAATTTCCTTGACGTCCTTCAAGTCTAAGCTAACATTCTACCTTCTGTAAGAAGCTTTTCACAATCATCTTTAATATTGGTGCCTTTCCCCTGATATAACCCCCAATTTAGACTGTACATATTTTGTTATGTATAGCTGGTCTGCATGTTATTACCCCATTAATTGGTGGGAGTCTTGAAGATTACAGGAGCAATTGCTACACTGGTTTTTGCCTTTCCTTGTATCTTTGGCACTTAGCATAATACCTGACACATAGTAGTAGACACTTAGCGAATTCTCCTTGACTGACTATATTTTTAAAATTTGGACATTAATGATTTATGTTATTTCTGTGAGTCTGACTTCAGAGAACACTGAACCAGTATATGAGAGGGTAATTTAGGTTTGATGGAAGGAGAAACTTCCTAACATTAGAGCCATCCCAAAATAAGATGAGCTTCCTTGGATGACAGCTGTAGGCAAATGTCAAATGGCCACTTATTGGATATGTTGTAAAAAGAATACATACATTTATAGAGAGTGGGGGGTGGGTGTATGTATGTATGTATCGATGGATGGACAGGAGGGACCAAATAGTCATTATGATCCCTTCTGACTCTCAAATTTTAAGATTTTGATTGCTGTCAAAAATAAAGGTATATAAATTATTACATCATAAACATGGATATTATAAAGCAAATTTTTGGTTGATTTTGAGAAACTATCCATTGCTTCTAAAGGAATCTCTAGTAGAGAGGACAAATGACAAATTAGCTGCTTTTAAAAAACTCATTATTAACCTGTTCTTATTCTGAACTAAGAACCTGAAGGTGACAGTTCCTTTACTAAAGTCTTTCAGTCCCCTGGGATTTCAGCTAAGCTCCCATCCCACTTAATGCAAATTTAATAAGCCTTTAATATATGTTAAATAAATACAAGCTACTTGTCAGAAATGTGCTTATTGAGGATTAATTTATAGCTGCCACGTTTCTGATCAACTGTTACTTGTAATTAACCTCTATGAATGTTTCTAAATAATCAGCTAATATTTGAATAGCTTAAATAACTGTCTTATTACTTCTGATCAGGAAATGGCATAAAATAACTATAAATTAGTAATGACAAAATGGTAGTTATGCATATCTGACAAGTTTAAAAGTTTAGTCAATGTGTAGCCATTAAAGCTTTTTTTAAAAGTACTTTTGATATATTTTTAAATGTAACAGTTCATTTTAAACATCATTTTCATGAAAAGTTAGAGAATTTAAACAAGTGAAAAATATTTTCAGGACAAATCTGGCAACATCCTAGCAGGGTTTGCCTCTATATCTTGTCATTTTTATTCAGGCTTAACCCTTGTCCTTTGTATCTGAGTCACAGACTAAAAAAATTGAGTTCAAATCCAGGCTTCTCCAATTATTAGGTATGTAAGAAAAGGTAACTTCTCCATGCTTCAGTTTCCTCAGGGGCAAAATAGAGATGATCTATACTCTGTCTCCTGGGGTTATTCCCAGAAAAGTGCTTTGTAAATCTTAAAATGCTATCTAACTCAATAGCATTAATATTTTTACATTCTAACAATGTAGTTCCTTCTGACCTTAGCTGGGTAGCTCACACAGTATAGTGTTCATTTAAAGTACTCTCCTCTCACGGATAGAGCTTTAGATTTGAAGTCAGAGGACCTAAATTCAAATTCTGGTTCTGTCACTTACTACTTGTATGATTGGGGGCAGACTACTTTACTCCCATGGATCTGAGGTTTAAATGAGGGATTTGGACATGATGATCAGTAAGGCCCCTTTCTAATTCCAGCTGTATGATTTTATGACCCCTGGGACCTCCAACTCTGGGCCTCAGCTTCTTCCTCTGTAAAATGCAAGATCTTGTGCTCACTATGGTTGAGTCCAGTTTTAAAACTTTTCCTCCTATGACAAGAAAAAGGATCTCATTTTTTGGTCTAATCAGGATATATAAGAGCTTCCAATGGAAACTCTATTTCTGCAAATACTATTTGTTTTACTTGAAAATGATCCTTTGCTCTGACTGAGTGAGGTGGGGGGATGGAGTCAGCGAATGGCTGCCTTCTACTTCTCGAAAAGTCCATCGGTTTGGACTTTGCATTGGCTTTTGATCAAAAGGTTCCTTTCTTCATCATCATTATTCTAAGCTCTTAATACAGCCACGCCATTCGATGGTTACTTGGTGAAAGGTCTCTATGTTGATGTGTGCGTGTGTGCCCATTCCCCGCCCTCCCAGTGTCCTTTTGTGGCAGCCTCCTTGCACAGTGAGAACATTTTAACCTTTTCTTAATGATTGCAGTTTCCCTTCCTGCTGTTCATTAATCTATACGGGACCAGCAGTGTGTGGGGTCACCTGGGGCGGTGTGTTCTTTTATCCATTATGTCCCTCCTCAGAGAGGTCCCCTGCCCACTGCGATCCTGGGAGGCAGGAAGCAGAGAGAAGATCTGCTGTTTTCCACTTTTGAAGTCCCAACTTAAAACTGATTTATTTATTTTGCAAGCGAGAGGTTTGCCGCCCGGGGAAGTTCTCTTCCTTTGTTAAGCTCTCTAAAACCCTGGCTGCGTGGCAGCATAAATCCAGGAGTGGGGACTGCGTCTGAATGGTAACAATGGTGATAGCGAATGTACTTGAAGGGAAAGCATCATTTTCTTCTTAAAAAAAAAAATTAAAAAAAAAATGTACACCTGAGAGCCGGCATTGGCTAAAACACAAAATTGCAAGAAATAAAAAAGTCAGAGTTCAGCTCCAAGATCAGGTCCTGGGGGTTCTGACCCTGAGGAGGTGGGTGGCATGACAACGGGAGCTCCTCCCGAGAGTCCATTCCATTTTTCTGCCGAGCTGAAAGGAGATCATTAAAAGACCATTCCCTGTGTCGAGCATGGTGTAGTTCAGGGAACAGGTTGTACTAGCTGAACGGTTAGCCTTTCATTCTAATGCCATCACACAAACTTCTAGTGAAGCCCCTGGCTCCATGTCTGCCATGGACTCCAAAAGTCACATCTTGAACTTGGTCACAGGCAACAAGCTAATCATTCAAGGATGCCAGTGGGTCTGGCGCCTCCCTCTGCAGATGAGCTTTCCTCCTCCTCCTCCTCCCCCTCCTCCTCCTCCTCCACCCTCATTAGGAAACTCCCTACCCCACCCAAATCCTTTTCATCTCCATCCAATACTATGACTATTTCTGATTGTCCTTTTAATTTTTGCCTTATGAAACAACTGCCTGTTGTAATGACAGTATCATATGACTTAAAGTCAAGGCCCAGGAATTCTAGGTCCAGCCTTGGCCCTCATTTATTGGCTGACCTTGGAGGAGTCATTCCTCTTTTTTTCCCTCAGTTTCCTCAGTCATAGAATAAAGGAGTTTGAGCTTAAACTAAATATGTCCTTTAAAAAAAGACATGTATATAGGTTTGGAATATAACATATAGCAGTGATTCCCAAAGTGGGCGCTACTGCCTCCTGGTGGGCAGTGATGGCCACAGGTGCATTTATCTTTCCTATTAATTGCTATTAAAATTTTTAAAAATAATTTCCAGGGGGCTAAGTAATATTTTTTCTGGAAAGGGGGCGGTAGGCCAAAAAAGTTTGGGAACCACTGGCATATAGACTCAGATTTTTTTGATGTGTTTATATTTTGCTGATATTTTTTCTTTTCTTTTTTAAAAGTTATTATAAAGGTTTGCTCTGAAAGGAAGAATATATGAAAAGGAGGAAATTTAGGTGATGCGAAAGTGAAAGATGTCAGGGGTAGCTAGGCGTCTCAGTGCATTGGGAACTAGGTCCAATGATGAGAGATCCTGGATTAAAATCTGGCCTAGCTATGTGACCCTAGGCATGTCACTTAACCCCCACTGCTTAGCCTTTATTGCTCTTCTGCCTTAGAACCAATACACAGTATTGATTCAAAGACAAAAGGTAAGGTTTGTTTTTCATGTTTTTTTAATAAAAGATAATAGTAAAATTTATTTTAAGCAAGAAAATAAAGAACTATGAGGGAAAATATTTAGTGAAATTCACTTTCATATATAATCCTTTTTTCTTTATATATTGGATTGATTGTCAATGATTGTTAAACTCATAATTAAAAAAAAGAAATAAAATACTAAAGCCAAATAAAACAGTTGATCTAGGTCAGTGATGACAAACCTTT
This sequence comes from Gracilinanus agilis, assembly GCF_016433145.1. Classification (NCBI taxonomy): domain Eukaryota; kingdom Metazoa; phylum Chordata; class Mammalia; order Didelphimorphia; family Didelphidae; genus Gracilinanus; species Gracilinanus agilis. The sequence goes on from NC_058131.1 coordinate 260,843,481, forward strand.
TAGAGACCAAGTGCCCAAACTGCACCCTCATGCCACATGTGAGTTGGCCCCTTACCCCAGACATAAAAGGGAGGGAGCTCTCCCATTGGGCTGCTGGACAGGGGGGATAGTTGAGGTGAAAAAACGTCCTCTGGTGCAATAGAAAGGGGAAGGGGAGCAGCCCCCTCCAGCACATGTGTCATAGGTTTGCCAGTACAAGTTTAAATGATCTTCAAGATCCTTTCCAGGTCTAAAATTTCATGGTTCTGGTTTTCAGATCAGGATGGATACACACAACCCACTACATAGCATCAAAGTGCTTTTATTTGTCTCTTTCTAATAATCCCAGAGCTTTTCAGTGAGGAAGACCTGGGTTCAAGCTGTGTAACCATAGGCAATTATGGAACCTGCTAGTGCCTTTAGGCAACTATCTATAAGTTATAATGTTATATAAACTTATTACTATCTAAGTTATAACTTATTGATGAATTATTGATCTGCATCAGTGGTAAGAGTTTCCACAGTGAAATCACAGGTCCAGATCAAAAACTTTACTAATTCAACTGGGTATTCCAAGTCAGGATCCTGCTTTGACATATTGATTGAGAGGTAATGATAACCAACATAGAATCCCCCTAACACAGTAAGGTTTTCAACAACTGTCTTCAGTAAGAAGAAATTCCTTGGCTTCCAACACAGCCGGCCCTGAGGGACAACACCAAAGATCTATGCAGAGGGTGCTAGTTCTTTGTAGCCTATGCATGTAAGACAAGCTTCCTCTTTTACTGATTAGTTAGCAGCTTTTGGATTTAGTGCCATGAATTCAGGGTTTTAATTCTGGAGCCTGCCTATCATGCAGTGTTTTCCTCTTGGAAACCCCAAGGACTTGGACCATTATGCTTTGTTAGAAAATTCACAGCCTGATAGAAAGAGCCAACCCTGCTTCTGATGGTCTCCAAATGATGCTTCCAAAACCCAGCTCCCATTTGTTCCATAGCATTATTAATTAACTGCTTGCAGCTGAACTGGAGCAGCCTACTCAAAAGCCATCCATCCTACTCCCCATACATCTTCATTATAGAGAGCTTAGAAAAGAAATGACTTTAATTTCTACCCCCTATCTTCTAGGCCCTGGTTTTCTTTTGACACTACTGTATCATGAGTTTCTTCACTTACACGCAGGTCCCAGTTCTCATTCTATAGCAGAAAAGCCTCATGTCCCCCCTGAGGTTGTAGGCTAGGTCCCGAGGCTTTGATCTTTGGGGCAATAATGGGCCTGGGATGCCCACTCCATCTTTAATTTGTCATCCATAAGAGAGATCTGATTTTGCTCATGGAGTTTTTCTCATTTGGATAAAATCATCTTGCTTAAAAGAAAAAGTCCAGAACATGAACGCAGAGATAAGCATCACACATTCAGTGAATCTGAGATATTCACTCCTGGCTGAATGTGAGAAGGAAAAACAGACAGGCAACAAAGACCAACTTCTCAGAGCCATTTTCATTTATTTCTTCTCCTGGACAAATTAGAAATAAGAATAAAAGGCAGCACAGAAATATTATGTTCCTCTAATTTCCATTACTGTACTAAAAAGAATTCTGGGCTTGAAGTCAGATGACCTTGGTTCAAATCTTGATGCCAGCATATACTATCTGCATAGTTTAAGCAAGACACAAGTTTTCTGCACCTTATTTTCTTTAACTGAAAATTAAATGGTTAGGCTAAGTGACTTCTGAGGTTGCTTCAGTCCTGCCAATAGTTAAATCTTATTTTACATTTTACATTGTACTTCTATAAATACAGTTATGATTACTACATCTGTGACTTCATACACACGGATACTTTTCCCATTGACACATTCTAATTCCTCCAAGCCATAGCACAGAATTCCAGGAGTTGCTATAGTTGGAAACAATGGCTACTTAGAAGCAAACAATATGTTGAGAAGATTCAGGGGAGGCATCAGGGTCAGGTGAAAAGGATACTGGACTTGGAAGCAGGAAGATTGGGCTTGAAATCCTGCCTTTGATATTTATTAGCTCTGTGACTTTGGGAAGGTCACTTAACTTCTCAGTACTTCACTTTACTCATTTGTAAAGTGATGATGCTGTCTTTGATGGGTATCTTTTTCCGTCTACCTTTGAAACTGTGGTCCTATTCTTCATAATTATCTTGGCTGGTTCATGATGATGATGATGATGATGGTTGAGGTGGTGGTGATGGTGGTAGTGGTGGTGGTGGTGATGTTAACTTGCATTTATATAGATCTTTAGTGTTTGTAAAGCACTTTATTAATATTATCTCATTTGATCTTCACAATAAATCTGGAAGGTAGGTGCTATTATCCCTATTTCACAGATGAGGAAACAAGCCGACAGAGGTTAAGTGACTTGTCCAGACGCATAGCTGATAAGTGTCTGAAATAAGTTTCTCGGGTCTTTCCTGACTCCTATCTAAAACTACTCCTAGTGGTCAGTCAACAAGCATTTAATGATTACTTACTATGTGCTAGGCATAGAATAGGTTATACACATACATATACATAGGTTAAGAATTATACATATACAAAGAAAGGCAAAACCACAAAAGCAGCACATACTCTCAAAAAGCTAACATACTATTGGGAGAGACAACCTGTAAACAAATAAACATTTGCAAAATATAGAAAAAGCAAAAGAAAAGTAAGCCTAAAGTGAAAGGTCATTTAATACCTAATGCCCTAGGAAAACCACCTATAGATGTTATTTGATCTAAGGTTTGAAAGAAATCAGGAGATGGGACAGCTAGGTGACTCCGTGGATGGAGAGCCAGGTTGGGAAACAAGAGGTCCTGGGTTCAGATCTGGTCTCAGACACTCCCAAGCTATGTGACTCTGGGCAAATCACTTAACCCCAATTGCCTCTACCTTACCACTCTTCTGCCTTGGAACTGATGATTACTATTGTTTCTAAGACAGAAAGCAAGGATTTAAAAAAGAAAGAGAAGAAGAAAGAAATCTGGAGTTTCAATAAGTGGCAGGCGTATGTCAGAAAGAAAGGAAAACTAATGCAAATGCAAAGATGAGAGATGGATTGTCATGTGAGAAGAGGAAATGGACCAATATTTTTGGACCTCAGAGCATAGAGAATAGTCAAGGCTGGGAAGGTTATAAAGAGGTCATACCAAAGAGGACTTTATATTTGTTCTTGGAGATCACTGGAAACCATTGGAGTTTATTTGAGTGAAGGTAGAATGATTATATGTATACTAATATTCCTTGCAAATAATTACAAATAGCTAGATAGAGCAGGCAATCTATCATTGGGCTTACAGTTAGGTCTATATTCAAACCCTGCTTCAGATACCAACTAGCTAGGTGACCCTGGGCAAGTCATTTAACCTCTCTATACCTCCACTTCCTTATCTGTAAAATGGGAATGATCATAGCACCTATCTTAAAGAGGATGTTTTGAAGATCAAGTGAATTAATACTTGTAAAGCACTTTGTCAACATTCAAGTACTTTATAAAAGCTAGTTATTACTAACTGGCTATTGTTATGCTTTAAGAAAATAACTTCACTGGGCTGACCTGTTAATAGATTTAACAAAGCTTAACCTCCTCTAACACAGCCTTTGGAACCCCACTTCCACTTTTGGAACCTCACTTCCAATCTGAGAGGCGGCATTAGATTAAGGTTTTGGTGCAGACCATCATCAGGACAATAAATATAATGTTATTGTTAATAATTATCATTGATCTACTTATTGAATTGTTTATTTACTTAAATGCTGAGCACAAATGATGAGGATATTCCTGTGGGTAACCCTATACTCTTCTCTGTATTATTATCATTAGAGTCTGGGATGATAACTTCATACCAAAGAAGAGAATCCTGGGAAATGCATGTATATCTATATTGTAATAGGTGAGGAATAAGATACCCTCTAAGGTATAGGGATAGAATTCCTTCTCTATGATACTCCTTTGAAGAGAAACTCACTGTAGGGTGAGGGGAGAGAGAAAAAATATCTTTCTTGCTAAAGGAAGGGACAAGGAATCTGTATTTTTATTCTTCATTTGATGCTTTGAGCTAATCAGCCACAATAGCTTCAGGACAGATACAAACAAAGTAGTGATGGCAGCATCTCAAATGGAATCTATCAAGAAACACGGCATGTCAGAAACAATGGAAAGAGAGAAGCTCATAAAACCATAGAGTGCCAAGATTTTGCTGCTGGAAGGAGGGGGTGGTTGTGGGGGTGGTGATTGCCTGCGGGGAAGCATATAAGAAACCTGTAACCTTCCTTACTGTGGTTTGATAGTTTCTCTATTGTGGTCTAGCACAGATTTGCTGTAATCTTCCTATTTGCTGCCCTTAAGGAACAACAGATTTTTTTTTTCCTGTCCCCATTCTTTGCATTATCCACAGATCATTTAATGTTTACAGTTTTCCTTCATATTTCACTTGGCTGTCAGCCTTTCACATTTTAACTACATATATAAAGAAGGAAAAGGGGTATCTTTTTACGTTGTATTTAGAACCATATAAATATAGCATTAGTATGGTATACTTACTTTAAGAGATGCAGAGTTTAGAGAAATGTCCTCTTTGCCTCCCTTCTTCATTTGTACATTATACTGGCTTACTCTCTCTCTCCCTCCCTCGACACCCCCCCCCATTTTCTTTCTAACTCTCCAACTTATTCCTTAATTAGCTGGTATCTTGTTTATTTAATGAACTGTGTGACAATCTCAGCTGGTGTCCGTGTATGTGTGATATGTTTTGAGATCCTTTCATTGTACCTCAGAACAGATTTCCAGTTTGTTATGGGATGTTATTTAGCTGACAAATAGCAACATTTTGTGGTAATAAAAAAAAACGGTAAGTGGATACTCTTTGATGGGGGAATGGCTGACCAAATTGTGGCATAGGAATTCAAGGGGATAGTATCATACTAATCAGATATAATGAATATTATATCAGGGAAGTATGTGAAGATGTATATGAACTGATACAAAAGGAAGTAAGTTGAGAGGCAGTATTTACACTGGTGTCAATAAAATACATAAAAGGAAACAACTAGGAAAAGTAGTTGCTCTCAGAATTACTGAACTGGATAATTTTTGTCACAGGAAACAGATGATGGTATAACTCCTTCTCCATACAGTAGTAGAGAAGATATGGAAACAAAAGTTGAATATGCTGTCTGTCATATGTGGTCTTCTTTTATCTGTCCATTGTACCTGACTGTTTTTCCTCATTATATCAGAGAGTTCAATGGGGATGGGGTATATTGGGAACTTTCTGTTGTATAAAATATTTTTTTAATTTATAAAACATTTTTTATTTTTTCTAAAACCCTTACCTTCCGTCTTAGAATCAATACTGGGTGTTTATGCCAAGGCAGAAAAGTGGTAAGAGCTAGACAATGAAGGTTAAGTAACTTGTCCAGGGTCACATTGCTAGGAAGTGTCAATGCAGGACCTCCCATCTCTGGGCCTGACTCTCAATCCACTGAGCTACCTAGCTGCCCCCAAAACCTTTAAAAAAAAAAAAAAAGAACAAACCCAGCTAAAGATTCTAGCTAAATTAAGAGTCCTTAACCTTTTTAATGTCATGGATCCTTTTGGCCATGTCTGTGAAACCTCTAGATGCCTTCTCAGAATAGTGTTTTTAAATTCATAAAGTAAAAAAATAACCCACCAGATCATAAAAGAAACCAATTATGCTAAAATTCAAGTATCAAAATATTATTTCAAAAACAAGTTCACAGACACCAGGTTAAGAACCGCTGAAAACCAATTTCCAGGGGAACAATATTTGAAATTTAAATTTAGCTTCTATTTTCAAATAAAACCTTTAAGTTCAACTTTATTTGCAAACACAAAGCTTTAACCTGATCACAAGACAAGGTAGATTTAGTGAGGATATTATAAATGCAGAATCTTCTGTTTTGAACTAATTATACAACTACATTAACCCATCTCAGAGTTCACAAACTATAATCTTTTAATCTGTGTGAGGAACATGAGGTTGAGATATTTTGTGGTCTGACTGACCCACAAACAAATCAAGAAATGCAAATCCAAGGATGGATGATTCAAGGTGGTTCAAAGGTACAAAAACCTACCTTTTGACTAAAATCAGACTAGCCTGGAAGGAATCTTAAGATTAAGTCTTTCTGGCTAGATGACTATTTGTTGGGAAATGTCCTAGAGGTAATTACTGTCTGGGTACAGTTTGGACTAGATAACTTCTAAAGTACCTTTCAACTCTGAGATTCAGTGATCTGTGAGCAGGCTATTGAACATGAAAAGCCTTTGTAGAAAAAAAAAAGAAAAGAGAGGAACCTCTAATATTTAAAAAATATTGAGTTTCACCACATTGGCTATGAGTACACATTTGAAGAAAGAAAATAAGCAAGCCATATAAAAATAAGAAAACCAAATCAAATGTAATTCAGGATTTATTTGGAATTATATACCTTGTCTCAGAGAAGTAACTCCAATATAGGAGAGTTAATTCTGTTTTAAGTGGATAAATTGTTATTTCAAGGGAAGAATCTTCTAGGAAGTTGCCAAACTTGTTACTTAGACTTTTCAAAAAAGAAGCCAAGTTGATGTGTTCTACAAATGGATTGTTGTTTTTTGCAAAAGGTAATAAGATATAAAACAGAAGATAAGTTGAAAGAACTTATTTTAAAAAGTGAAAACAATAGTGTTTAATCTGCCTCAGGGGTTGTTTGAGTGCTTCCTATATTTTAGTGCTGAAAAATAAGAAACAAAGATGGGAAGAGTCCCCTACAAGACTTCTACTATTGCAAAAGGCAATCCGTCAGCCATCATTCATTAAGCCCTTATCATTTACCAAGAACTGTGCTAAGCTCTAGGGATACAAAGAAAGGGGGAAAAAAGAGGAAAAAAAAAAGCAATCTCTGATCTCAAGGACTTTACCATGTAATAAGGGAGAATGTATATAAATAACCATGTATAAACAAGATCTAAGTGGGATAAATTGGTGATAATTTTGAAAGGAAGGAATTAGTATTGGTTAAAGTGATACAAAGGCAAAATGACAAATGTTGAAAGGAATTTTGAAAAACAGGGACACCAATATGCTGTTGGCAGAACTGTGAATTGCTCCAGTCATTTTGGAGAACAATCTGGAATTATGCCCAAAAAGTTATAAAACTGGGGATATCTTTTGGCCCAGCAATGCCAAGATTAGGTTTCTTTTCTAAACTGATCAAGAGAACAGGAAAAGAATCTATAAGTTCTAAAATATTTATAGCAGCTCCCTTTGTTGTGGCAAAGAACTAGGAATTGGGGAATGGCTATACAAACTGTAGTATATGATTGTGATGGAATACTGCTATGCTGTAAGAAATGACTAACAGGTTAATTTTTTAAAAAACATGAGAAGATCTATAAGAAGTTGTGAAGAGTGAAATGAACCAAGGAAACATTATATGCAACAAAAGGAATATTGTTTGAAGAAGGATTTGTGTATGTCCACTTCCAGCGAAAGAATTGATAAATAAGCATGACATAGTTTTATATATGCACATATCTTTTTGTCAAATAATGTCTTCTCTAATGGGGGAAGGGGAAAGAGGTAAGCTGGGTATTTTACTGTAACAAAAGAATACATCTAAATTTTAAAAAAGGACTGGGAAAGACTTCTTAGAGAAGGTGGGACTTTAGCTGAGGCTTAAAGAAAGCCAGGGAAGTTAGGAGGGTGAGAAGAAGATGGAGAGCATTCCAGCATGGGGAACAGTTTAGTAAATGATTGTTGTCATGCTTTGTAAAAATGCTTAGTCAAGAGATGGTGTGCTGTATGAGAGAAATAAACAAGAAGGTCAGGGTCTCTAGAATGCAGGGTACATAGAGAGGAATGTGTTCCCGAACTGGAAAGGTAGAAAGGGCCCAGGTTATGAAGGGCTTTAAAAATCAAACAAAGGATTTTATACTCAAACCTGGAGGTAATGGAGAGCCATAATTGTTAGTTGAATAGTAGGACGATATAGTCTTATACATTAGATAGGTCAGTTTGATGTGGGGGAAAACTTGAGTCAGGGACACCAAGCAAAAGGCTATTGTGATAGACCAGAGAGGAGGTAATGAGGGCTTATATCAAGGTGATGGTAGCATCAGAGGAGAGAAAGGGGTTTATCAAAGAGATGTTATGAGATGACAAGAATTGACAACTAATTGGACTTGGCAGGGTGATAATAGAGAGTGAGAAGTTAAAGATGTCACCTAGCTTGTGAATTTAGGTGATTGGGCAGATGGTGATACACACAATAGTATTAAGAAATTTAGGAAGCGGAGACGGAAGTTTTAGGGGAAAATAATTTCAATTTTGGACATGTCGAGCTTAAGATGTCTATTGGACATGAACTTTGAGATGTCTACTAGGAACCTAAAGAATTGCATTTGGAATGGAAGATCTGGTTTCAAATTCTGACATTGAATTTTACTATGAAGTGATACTATGAAATAGATACTAAATCCCATTTTTTATTACTCTTCCTACAACACAACGAGGTACATACTAACTGGCATTTATAGATTCAAGTTTACAAAATACTTCAACAGAATTATTTCATTTGAGCCAAACAACAATCCTATACGGCAGGTACCATAGATATTATTATACTTATTTTACATATGAGGAAACTAAGGCTGAGAAAAACTATGTGATTTGCCCAGGATCACACAGATAATAAATATCAGAGACAGGATTTGAATTCTGGGATTCCTGAGTCAAGGCTGACTCTATATTATACCACACTGTTTTATTTGCTGGTACGAATACTGTTTTTCTCTACTTTAGAGATGATGAAAGAAAGTCTCAGATAGATTAAATGATTGAAAAAATGAGTTAAGTACTTACTGTGGGTAAAGCATTGTGCTGATGAGTGAAGATACAAATAAGCAAGAAGGTCACTTTTTAATAGGCAGGTAGATCAAGGGCACAAGGGAAAGAATACTGGGCCTGGGAGGCACAAAGACTTGAGTTTGAATCCTGCCTTGGACATTTGTTAGCTATGTGGCTCTGTGAGCCTCAGTTTCCTAAACTGTAAAGTAAAGATAAGAGTAGTGTTTAACTCACAGAATTTTTGTGAGTACCAAATGAAATAATATACATAAAGCATATTGAAAATCTTACAGCACTAGATAAATGCTGTGATCTACATCATCATTTTTTTAAAAGTTGGAGATAACATATATAGGAGGTTTTAAGGCTGCAAGTCCAATAGGCCTTTGGGCATGGCAGCAAAGCAGAAGGTAAATACCTCCTTCATGTCATTTCCATTAATAAAATCACATGGATTTCTGTTCTTGAACCATTCAATAATGCAAAAGATTTCTTTTTCAGGTCTCCAGGAACTTCGGGAAGTTTACATCCCTTTTTAGAATTATTGCCAATCATTTTTTCTCCCTGTGAATAGTACCTAAGTACCTCAGACAAGTCACTCAAATTCTGAGCATCCCTTCACTGGGATTTAAAATGGGGATAATTCTAGGCGTACTCACAAGATTCTTATATGGAAAGTTATTTTTAAACCTTAAAGTAAACAAAAAGCATGAGTTACCATTATTGTATAAATCTGTTGTTTAGTTGTTTCAGTCATGTCTGACTTTTCATGATTTCCTTTGGGGTTTTCTGTACAGAGATACGAGATTGATTTGCCATTTGCTTCTCTAGCTCATTTTATAGTTGAAGAAACTGAGGCAAACAGGGTTAAGTGACTTGCCCAGGGTCACATTGCTACTAAGGGTCAGAGGCTGGATTTGAATTGGTTTTCCCTGACTCTAGGTTCAGCACTCTATCCACTGCATTAACTGCCCCTGTTGTAGAAACTTAAGTTGCTATAAGCTCTTTCCAGTCCCCTTCCACAGTCTATACATTGTGGAGAATGATAGGATAGCAAAGGCCTAGAGGAGGGGAAATATTTTTTCTAACCTGTGTACACTCAACCAAAAAATCATGTCACCAATTGTTATTAAGACACTACCACAAGCAAGGTGCAGGGCTTTGAAGAATACAAGTAGAACATAAGGTTCTTGCTTTTGAGGAGAATAGAATCATAGATTTAATGTGGAAGGGAGCTTAAAGCATATCCAGTCCAATCTCCTCAATTCTTTTTAGACCCATATAGGCAAAGTGCTTTGCCAAAGGTCACATAATTCATAAGTATCACATTCAGAACTCAAACTTAGGTCCTCTGACCAGTATCATAAGAAGGAACTCTTGTGTTTGGAGCAAATTCATCTGGGTATGTGGTAGGCTTTTTGGTAATTCAGAATATTATATAGTCTCTGAGTACAGCCGTGATAAAAGAAGATAGGTCTGGGCCCCAGAGGTTCAAGCTTCTGCCAGTACAGGATGGTAAATTGTTGAACTGGCTCAGGGCCTTTGACTTGAAGTGAAGAAGTATGTCCCCTCCAAAGGAAACCAACAGTGCCTACATGTAGGGGTGTCGTGTGGTCATTGTGTTAGCTGTATTTCTTGCCTCAAATCTCATGTTCTTTCTCTGAAGTTTAACTTCTAATTAAGGAAGGAAAAATCATATGCATGAATAGTTACCTAACAACATAAGGCATCTCATGTTAAAATCTTGAAAAAATGCTAAGTGTTTAAGATACTTATGAGATATCCAGTTTGGAATGGCTAACAGTATCCTCGACTCCAAAGAACTTGGTCTGGAGTTAGAGGACGTGGGATAAAATTCTTGCTCTAAGAATCAAGTGCTCTAGAAGATCAGAAGGAGAGAGTTGTGAGGGCTGGGAATGTTCAAGGAAGGTTTCCTTAATGTACTTGAACTAAGCCTCGAAGGCTTATCGTATTGTATGTGCATAGATAGAGAGAAGGGGAATTTCAGATTGATAAATTTGAGGAATGGGAATAAACAATCAACCAACAGACATTTATTTAAGTGCCTGCAATAGACCAGGAGCTATGCTGACTGACACAAATGAAGCTGCTTCTCCCCTCAAGCAACTTATATCCCATCAAAGAACCATCATCTACAAATACATGTAATTACAATCTATATACAAAATAAATACAAAGGCATTTTGGTGGGAAGGCACTATCAGTGGGAGGATTGCGAGAGGCTTCATCTCAGAAGGAGCATTTGAACTGAGTTTTGAACACTGCTAAAGATTCTAATAAGGAAAAATAAGAATGAGTGCATTCCAAGCATGGGGGAATGAAGGCAGGAAGACTGCAGAAGAATATCCTGCATGAGGAGCAGCAAATAGACAAATTTGGGCAGAATCAAGGAGAATAATGTGTATTCTTTCTGGAAAGATAGGCTGGATCTAAATTCTGAAGAGGGTTTAAGTAGCAAAAGGGAGAGTTTGTAATTGTTTCTAGAAGAAATAGGAAACAAATGCAGCTTCCTGAACAAGGGAATGGCATGTTCGGACTTGTGCTTTAGAAAAATCACTTTAGTAATTAGGTGAAGGATGGATGGAAGAAGAAGAATTTTGCAACAATTAGGAGGCAAAGACTATATTCTAGATAAGAAATAAAGAGGACCTGAAATAGGATGATGGCTTTGGTAGTGGATGGAATGGAACAGATGTGAGTAATGAAATGCAGGGAGACTCAACATTTGGCAATTGATTAAATGTAGGGTTAGGAAAAGTGAAGAGGCATGAATGACTTTTAGGTTGTGAACCAGATTCCAGAAAAAGGGAAAACAGAAAGAAGGAAAAGAATGGGGAAAATATGAGTTCTATTTTAGACATGTTGAGTTTGAATAGTCAGTCCAAGATGCCCAATAAGTATTTGTCACTGTTGCAATAGAGCTCAAGAAAAAAGATTCAAACTGGATATTTTCATCTGAATATGGATCTGGATAAATCAAAAGTGCTATCATAATGAAAGTGTTATCATAATAAGGATAAAATAGCATTTCTTCTCATTTCTACAGTTCTCTAAGATAGAGAGATATAGATAGGTAGATAAATATAAATATAGTTAGAGAGAGACAGGAACAGAGGCAGAAAGAAAGAGAGAGAGAGAGAGAGAGAGAGAGAGAGAGAGAGAGAGAGAGAGAGAGAGAGAGAGAGAGAGAGAGAGAGAGCGCTGCACTAGGTTGTTTTTCCTCACAACAATCCTTGGTGGCAGGTTTTACAAAGCATCACTAGAGAGTGATCTCTTTTAGAACAAGGATCTTTTCCCCCTTTTTGAATTCTTAGCACTTAGCGCAGTGCCTGGCACATAGCAGATGCTTAATAAATGCAAGTTGACTGATTATTACCATTTATAGATGAAGAAACTATGGCTCAGAGAAGTTAATAGACTTGCTTTTCATCATACAGCTGGTAACAGAGCCTATCTTCAAAACCAGCTCTCCCAACCCTAAATCCAGTTCTCTTTGCCAATAGAAGGTAGTGTGGAACAATGGTCTTTTAAATTCATTCTAGAATCGTATAATCTATTTTGCATAGTGACCCAATGCTGCTGATTTAATTTAACTTATGGTGATTTATAAATTCCTAGTTCTTCTTGATTTCAATCACTTAATCAACAAGTATTTATTAAGTGCCTATAATATGCCTGGCACTGTAGATATGAGTGCAAAGAATCAAAGGATCCCTAATCCCACAAAGCTGATATTCTGTTGGGAAAGGTAGCATGTGCAGGGATATGTATATGCAGAATAAATGAATACAGATTAGTTAGATACAAGGTAATTTGAGAGGGAAGATAAGCAGCTGGTTGGAAAACCATGTTATATGTAGCCTCAAGAAAGGAAGCAGTAGAGAATGGTAGTTAGATGTGTTCTGTTTAACTTCAGAAGACAAAACCAAAAGCAATGTACTAGACTTGCCAAGAGGAAAATATAGGCTTGACATAAGAAAAAAGTTCCTAATAATTAGAGCTCTCTAAAAGTTGAAAGGCCTACCATGGTGGGAAATGGCTTCCCTTCCTCCTTGGATTTCTTCAGACAAAGACTGTAAGGCAACTTGTGAGGTATTGTGTAGAAGGAATTCCTACTGAAGAATGAGTTCACTTTTGACTTATGACAAAGAATGCTAGCCACCTCCAGAGAAAGAGCTATTGGAGTCAGAATGCAGATGAAGAAAGCATATGATTTGTCACTTGATTATTTGTGTATATATTTTGGGGGTTGGGTTTCATAAGATTATTTACTTACAAAAAATGAAAAATATAGAAATGTGTTTTGCCTTATAATACATGTATAACCCAGAAGAAGAAAAAAAAAAGATTGAGTTCCCTTTCAACCCTAAACCCTGTTGGTTCTAATAGTAATCAAGGTTTTCATTTTCTGTTCATCTAGAGATATTGAATCATGATCATAGAGCCATATGTTGCTTCTCAGGGAAATAAGCTACATCTTTCTGAAGTCTCTTAGAATATTGCTTTGGAGTTCTGTCCCCTAATGAGGCTTCCATAGACTCCTTCTTATCTAGTCCTCCTATATTTCCATAGCATAAGAGGTTTCTGACTTCCTCTGGTGCCATTGAGAAAGGATAGAAGGAAATTTTCCTTTGCTGTCTGCTTTTATCCTAAGGAGAAATTGCAACTCCTAGTACTTAGAACTATGGTTCCCTTTGATCTGAGAATATAACCCAACAATCATAACAGTTATAGGGAAGAGCATCATGCTCCTTTTTGCCAACAGCACTTTGAGTTCCAAATCATATATTAATGTATTTCTGATCAATGCATAGCACTTATCAGAAATAACTTCATCCTAAAACTAGATTACATGAAATCTCATATATATCTCAAATATAAAGAGAAAAGTTGGAAGACCAAGGGGTTATCAAAAATCTTCATATAACACAAACTCTAGAAGTTATACCTAATTAAATATGACCAAAAAATCAATGTCTCAAATGATTTTGAAACAGAACATACGATACTGGACTTCCATAAAGCCCTTTTTTAGTACAATGGCTTGAATCCAACTAACAGATCTATTATGCCAAAACAGAGTAATTAAAAAATCTTGTCATTTGCTATAACCATCATAAACAGACACATACTCCCACAGTATTTGACAGAAAATATAAAAAAAGGTTCAGAATTTGTGCTCAATATTATATGCAGTGGATATTGCCATAGTCAGAACCATGGGAGGAAAAATAAAGATCACAAGAAATAACCATAAAAATAATAGATATAGATAGGCTTCACATATTTATTATCAGAGGATGGGAATACAAATGACTACTCCAAACTGGGACCTATTGCATTTTTACACATTTAATACAAAGTATTCCAAACCACTATTGCTAAAACCTTCTACAAATACAAGAAAACAATATAATAGCTGAGGAGCCAAGGAGGTATGCCAAAAAGTCATGGAGCATAAAAAATCAACCTTTTTTCAGTTCAATAATTATTGAACAAAATCCCTGAATACACCACAATAGTTATGCTACCTTTATTCATTATCACAGTCTTTGATACAGATCCATACTGATGGTTTTATATGTTTATATATATGTAAAATAGACCAAAATATAATAAGGATGCTAGGATATTTTATGTCCACACAGAAAACTATCTTCTACATAAAGCACACTATCAGAACAATAATATTAAAAATAATATAAAACATGGCATTTTTCAGCAAGAAGATTTAAATCATTAAGGTTCTACCTGCTCTTTAGCTAATTATCATCTCTGCCAAATAGAACTAAGTGTGGCCTCCAAAATACTAAGGAAACCAAATAAAAACATTTTATTAATTACTTGATGTAATACACACACATATATATATACACATATATAAAAATGTGTGTGTATATATATATATATATATATCAAACATTATGAATGAACAGAAAAAAAAACATCAAATGGCTCTTCTCCATCTTATGAAATCTTTTCCCAATGATATCCAAGTATCATTTGGACTAAATAAATGTAAAATTCTTAATGCACATCAAAGGAATAGAGAGATTAGAGGCTTTGAATCCAAAGGTCATATTGATTTAAAGGGAAAAGGTAATACTTATAAATATCTTGATCTCTTTTAGGTAAGATACATTTAGCATTAAGTCTCACAGGAAGAAACCAGTGATTGAATGCTAAAAGACTTAACTCATTTTAAAAAAATTAAAACTTAATAGAAAATTAAAGCAGTTAGAACCTATTTAATGCCA
The DNA here is from genome assembly GCF_016433145.1 of Gracilinanus agilis. Lineage (NCBI taxonomy): Eukaryota > Metazoa > Chordata > Mammalia > Didelphimorphia > Didelphidae > Gracilinanus > Gracilinanus agilis. Next base: position 260,858,601 of record NC_058131.1, read on the forward strand.
ATGTTAATGCACACCAAAATTGTAATATGAACAATAATAGATTTAGAAGATATTTTCACAAAACCTATAAAATATTAATGAAACAATGCTTTTCACCCTGAGTCAGCTATAGAAATTAATATTTCTTCTTCACAAAGGATGAAGAAGATTGATAGACTCTCTCAGAGGACATGATGAAAAAGTCAAACTTACAAAAATATTTTTGGAGAAGATACCACTTAATTGAGCAAAATTAAAAGCTAACAATATGTATACTCCATTGGATTTGTTTAACATAGCCAAAAGGAGTTTATTGCTAGACAGAGCTTATAAAATGACTAAAACACAAGAACAGAATCAAAAGGCCCTTTATGGGCAAAAAAAAGGAACTTAGCCAGAAAAATATTTTAAAAAGAGTGTCAAACAAATTGGCTTAGTCATGCATATTTGTTGATAGAAATAAAAGTGTTTATGAACAGGAACTCTGGATTAGGTCATCACTACCAAAATCAGAGAAATGTCATCCTGAGGAGCTCAGACTTAGTGTATCAATGCAGTTTATATTAAAAGGAAGTGGTAGATCTTGTGGAGCATATCAAAGCAGTTTGCAAAAATTTAGAATCTGCCAAATATCTAGCAATACATGTCCTGCTGGTTGAAATTATACAATCAGAAATATATATTTTAATCTATGTGTCAATGAAAAATCTCCATATCACAAACATAGGCCCCAGAGTGTCCTTGGTAGCTCAACCAATAAACTGGAGTATTATCACAGGTCATATTGTTGTCCACAATGGTCCTGATATAAAACTAACTTAACGATAATATTTTGGGAAGTTTTTCCTAGTAGATGTTGCCATACCAAATACTCTCCAACTTGCATGGAATAAAAAAACTTTCAAAATATAAAGAAGAACATATATATTATAATTTATATAAATAAAAAGAAAGAAAAGCAGCAGAAATAAAAATCTTATGAGAAGAACATATTATCCCCATCATCCTGCCTACTACAGGATATAGTCATTGTTCATTCAGAAGATAAGTTTATATGCCAATTCTCTTATTTAGTTACAAAAATTTAATCATATTATCCACTTGCACAAATTTTGCTGAACATTAATTCATAAAAGAATATTAGTATAATAGATGCCTTCCAGCACCATTTTGATCTGAATTTCATCATGAAACAAATAATACTAAAATAACAACTGGCACTTTGTCTCATTTGATCCTCACAACAACACCTATAGGTAAGTGCTATTATTACTCTCATTTTCTAGATGAGGGACCTGAAATCTGAGAAATAGGTAAACTGGCAGAACTATATATCTAGTAAGTATCAAAAACAAAATTTGAAGCCAGGTCTTCCTGTTCCAAGTCTACTAGCTGATCATATATACTATAATAGCAGTGAGATCATTCTAGCCGTCTTGAAAGTGACCAAACGTTAATGGCACATAGTTATTTCTTATTTCATATCCTTCGTTTCTGAGACTAGGGGCATTTGTTAATTAGTCAGGTTTCCTGGGTTGTTTAATAGCATAGAATTTAGAGCTTAAAGGAATATTGGAAATTATCTAATCCAAGTCTTCCTCATTTTCTAGATGAGAAACTTAAAGTCCAAGAGGTGAAGTCACTTGCCTTGGTTCACTGAGGTGTTCAGTTAGAAAGCTGGAACTCCAGATTCAATGATCTTTCTACCCTATTACATTTGAGCTCAGTTAGTTTAGTTTAAAGTTATAAACATCTGTCTTGAAAAGAAATCTTTCTTTACTTTAACTACCTGGACGCTGCCTTTCACATCAAAAACAAGTCTATCAGTTAATAGAAAGAAGCCAGGTTCCTTTGACAAGGGGCATGACATGTTATTCATAGGAGGAAAAGGAGAAGTGTATGTTTGCATTCCCTTACCAGTTTTTATTTTCTGAAACTTAAAAGTGATGACAAGCACAGCTTTCATGTACTGCAAAGGTCACCCCAGATTACCCCAAATTCCACAAAAAGCTTCCTGGGGCCTAGGAGAAGATAAGAAAATGGCAGAAATTGGAGACAAGTAGCAGTGATTTGTAAGGTCATGCGCAACCTTAAAAGATGACAAGCTTTTCAATCTGAAGGTGATCTTAGAGGTAGTTAAGTATTACCCCTTCATTTTACAGTTGAAGAAAATGAGACCTTTAGAGGACAAGTTAGTTGTTGGAAGCCATCTAATTATAGGGTGGTAGAAGCAGGATCTGAACAGACTTCTGAATCCAAGATTACTTATTCTTTCCCCTAACCCACAGGACTCAGGTGCCTCAGAGGAAAAGCTTCAGAGAACTGATAGCCTTCTTCTAAGTCTCTTTCAGTCTGCAAAATGAGCAACCAAATGAACAACTAAGGAATCCACCAGAAGTTCCCATCCGTAACCTTCTTCTACTTTAAATCCTGTCCATACCAATGTGCCTTGTAAGCAGTTAAATAATGGATGCACTTTACATTCTGTTCATCAGGGGAGAAAGAAAGTCCAAGCCTTTAGGCACTGGGAGAGTTACAAAATTTGGATAAGAGAGGATCCCTGCTTTCACAGAGTGTATAGGCCAATAGTGTTGCATTTAGTCCTGCAGTCAAAGAGTCTTTAATTTGCACCAACTGCTCTGAAAGAGGGAATTGAAGAAGCTTTCAAAGTTGATGCCTTTTTTCTATATTACTCTAATACACACACACACACACACACACACACACACACATACACACACACATACTTAGTGTCATTACTTGGTGGTCCTTGGATGACAGACATTTAATAACATGTTGTCACCTTGTCAGAGGGGAAAAAAGACTCAACAGTCTCAAAACTTGAGTTTATGTAATAAGCAGTGCTCTCTACACCATGGGAGAAAAGCTTGACTCTTTGCCACGTATCTTTCTGAAACCAAAGGCTATTTAAGAAAACAGTCTGTCACCCATTGCAATCACTGTTCTCAAGTCAAATTAGGTCTTCACGATGTACGACCCTGGGTTTGATGTATTCTGGAATTTCTTCCCACTGGGTCACTCTCTATGGGGCACACAACTCATTTCATTTGGATAAGTGCAATGTGATAGACTAGCTGAATCAGTAACCAGGTATCAGAATGTCTGGGTTTCATTCCCATCTCATACAACTGTAAAAAAGTCAGTTAATCTCTGAACTTGTAGTTCTGTATCCCACCCCCATTCCCAGATCAAAGTATTCTCTCCTTCCTTGAATACTCTGAATCTCCCCTTTACTCCATCATTCCCTACCTCATACTTAATCTATCATATGCAATAATAGTTCTTTAATAGAACCTGAGCCCCTTGAGAACACAACTATTTCACCTCAGTGTTAGCAAAGAATCATTCACAAGACAGAAAAGTGGCAAGGATTAAGCAATCAGCGTTAAGCGACTTGCCCAAAGTCACATAGCCAGGAATATCTGAGATCAAATTTTAACCCAGGTCTTCCCAACTTCAGACCTGGTGCTCTATCCACACTAGCTGCCTCTTAATAAATGTTTATTGAATTGAGCTGTATTTATAAAATGGAGGCAATCACACCAACTCTCCCTTAATCATTGAAATACTGAGAGGTCCCATAAAATAAATCTAAGAAAAGTCTTATAAACTAGAAAGTACCATCCAATGTAAGGTATTCCAATAACAGAAGATGATATTTATAGGGGAGCTTATGGCTGACAATGCATGTGATGCTCCCTGTCTATCTGTCTGTCTGTCTACTCTCTCTCTTTCTCCTCTCTATCTCTCTATTTCTCAAACATACTCATACCCCTTATGAAAAGAATTTCATCTAAAAAATTTTTTTGTCTTATTGGATGAAAGGATCCAGAGATATTTAATCTGAAGAAGAGGAGAAATGGCAGGTGGAGGAGAGGGGAAGGATAGCTTTTTCTTCAACAGTTTTAGGGGCTGTCAGGTTGACGAGAGTTTAAACTTGTTCTTTTTGTCCTCAAGTACAGAACTGGGAATGATGGATAGAAAGTGTAGAAACTTTATAAAATAAAAAGCTTCCAAACAATTTGAGTTTACCCAAAGAACAATGGACTGCCTCAGAAGATGGAAGGCTCTGTGCCACCAGAGGTCTTCAAGCATGACTCCTTGCTAACTGTGTTCTAGGAGGTATTTCTTCTCATGCCTGGCATAGAATAGATGAGCTCTAAGGTCCCTTTAAACTCTCAGAGTCTGTACATATTGAAGTAAAACTGGCATAAAGACAAGATGATTAGATCACAAGACAAGAGACAAGATGATTAGATCACAAGACAAGAGATTGGATTCTGGTTGGCATGCTATCACCTGACCATAAGGTCAAAGGGCCATAGATGTCAAGGTGGAAAGGACTTTAAATTCCTTCTAGTCCAAGCCCTTACCTGTGTGACTTGGGGCAGATTACTTCCACTCTCTGGGCTCTGGCTTCCTCATCTGTAAGATGGGGATAGCTATAGGTGTGCATGAGCAGTAAATGGCAGAACATTCTAACCACATGGTCTCTTTCCCTTCTCCTCTGATGGTGATGATGTGAAGAACAATGCTAATGCCCAGGCTAAGGGTAAATCCTGATCACTCAGCAAGATCCTAACTTGTTTTTCATAGGAATCCCTCTGTATTCAACAGGTCACATAGCAGACACTCCCCAGGCATTTTGTGGTGGTTGTTTTCCAATAGACTATCTTGTGAATTGATTGAAGAGTATTTGTTAATGTAGGCATCTTCCTGTGATTTGGTCACAGAAACTCATCATGCTGTGAAATTAGCTTTTGTTGGTGAGATTTATAAAGGAAACACCATTTACAGTAACAAGCATGTTTGGGGTTTGCTAGGAGGGAGAATGGTTTTTTCCTGAGGTGTGTTAACGAGTCTTGCCTGTGATTTTCCTGGAAATTTTCTCCTGAGGAAGTACAGCAGGAGGGGCTGAGTTCAACCTCAGTAAACAGTGCCACCAGCCTCCCCCTGGCTCTGAAGCAGAGGTGATACGCATTATGTAAAGTGAGATTGAGAGATATAAAAGCAGATTATTCTGACATACCTTTAACTGTAGCTGAGGACTATTCAGAGCATCTCTGCAGCAGCCTTGCCTACTCCAACTAGAGGATAACTGTCTGGGCTACTGATTCTATACCAGACATGGCAGAAAACAAAAATGCTGGTTTCTCCTATATAGAGGGAGTAAGGTTTCTCTTATGACTGTAATGCAACTTCCTGGAGAAACTGAAAGTGGGGGAAATAGAAAAATGGGTGGCTAGAGAAGGAATGGAAACAAAAAAGAAGGGAAATCTCTCACTAGCTCCATTTGAATGTTTTCTTTGGGGATTTGTTGTTGACAAAGCCACAACTGGGTCAGGGTCATCAGAGTTCTATCCCAAGCTACTTAAAAGTATGAGGACACTGACAGTACCTGGAACTTCTGCAGGCAGAAACAATTGACTTTAATACTTGGGTTGAAAAAATAAGTTAAAATATAAAGCTAAAAGTGAATTTTGCCCTCGCCCCACTCTACTTGAGAGTCTGTTTCCCTACTACAGGACAGTGTCTCATGATCTATACTCATCCATAGGACCTTGTCTCCATGAAGATTTCCGTTGTCTCTTTCCCCAACTTCACAACTGAATGTCCCTATTTCATTTTATTTTAATTTTTTAAACCCTTACCTTCTATCTTGGAATCAATACTGTGTATTGGTTCCAAGGCAGAAAAGTGGTAAGGGCTAGGCAATGGGGGTCAAGTGACTTTTCCAGGCTCACACAGCTGGGAAGTGTCTGAGGCCAAATTAGAACCCAGGAGCTCCTTTCTCAATCCACTGAGCTACCCAACTGCCCCCTGAATGTCCCTATTCAAAAAGAACTTAGTTCAGAGTGTTTTGCATATTACTTGCTACAAGTTCATCTGTTTTTGTGGTTTTTTGCTCCAGGTGGCAGAATTGCTAGTTACAACTCTGTTGAATGTAATGTTTCCATTTATTCTGCAAAAACGTGCACAGGCCCACTCGTTCCCATGAGTCCTTGCTGAGTACAAACTATGCACCCAGACCTGTGTTAAGTACATGAGAGCGCACACACACACACATGAACACACACACACAAACATATACTTTGATCAGAGCAAACCAACTCAGCAAACACTTCTAATAGTGTCTACCACATTTCATATCCACAATCCCCTCCTTTCTACTGAGAAGGAAAATGTGTTTCTTTATCTATTACTCAGAAATGAGATTGTTCTTGACAACTCAGAAGAATTCACAGAATTACAAAATCTGTTATAAAGAAATTTCAAAGGTCATTTAGTTCAGTCTATACCTTGAAAAGACTCATCTTTACCACATACCCAAGTGGTCATTTAGCTTGTCCTTGAAGACTGTGGGGGTGGGGGTGTGTATGTGTGTAAGAGAAGTAAGAGCCAAAAGGAACTTCTTTTTCATTTTCAGATATCTCTAATTAATAATTATAAGAATATAGTTTATAAAATATTTTAAGGCTTTACAAAGTGTTTTACCTATGTTATCTCATTTGATCCTCACAAGTCTTTTTTTAGCCCTTACCTTCCATCTTAGAATCAATACTGTGTATTGGTTCTAAGGCAGAAGAGTGGTAAAGGCTAGGCAATGGAGGTTAAGTGACTTGCCCAGAGTCACACAGCTAGGAAGGGTCTGTGGTCAGATTTGAACCTAGGACCTCCTGTCTCTAGGCCTGGCTCTCAATCCACTGAGCCACCTAGCTGCCCCCTTCACAATAGTCTTGTGAGGTAGATGCTATTATTCTTACTTTGCAGCTGAGGAATCTGAGGCTAAAAGAAGTGCCTGATACAGAAAAGGACTTAAATGTGAAATCTCTTTTTGTCTGGCCTTCCTTCCCTCCCTCTCTCTCCCTCCCTCTTCCCTTTTCACCTCTCACTCTTCAGGTAAGTAACTAAGTTTAGGACCTAATAAGGAAAGGTAAGCAAGTCCTAGAATTCATATTTCAGGTGAACTGCTCCTTGGCCTAGTCCCCACCCTGCCTGATCCCTCTGTAAAAGGCATTTTAATTTATTGGTATCTCTGTCCCTCTCACCACTTGTCACTCCCTTCACCATAGATAATGTTCCAAAGAGATCTTCTATGCACAAGTCCAGGGTATCTGTAGGGGCCAGCCTGTCGCCATCCACATCCAACTGAAATTTTTTTAACTCAAATATATACTGGTTCCCAGGGAAAAGATTATCAGTTAATGGCTCAGTCAAAAAATATTTATTAAATTATAAATTTTTTCAGAAGAGATTTTTAAAATACCATCAGTTATTTCTTGAATGACCTAATTAAAAGTAGTTTTAGTGACCTTTTAAAACACTTTGTAAAGGATTTCATGACCCAATTCAAATAGCTCAAAATCTTTTTTGCCAGTATTAAGGTATACCCCTAAATTCCAAAGCCTGTTTAAAGATATTCATAGGTTGTCCTCTGGGGAATTAAAAAAAAAACAACATGCCATCAACTCCTGCCATAGTCCACAGCCAATTTATGGCAAACCATAGAGCCACTTCCTGGGGATGGTTCTAGGTTCTAGGAAACCATATGCCCTCATTTTGACTTTCTGCTTCAGCAATTCTGACTTCTCTGCCTGTGTGCTCACTCTTTTTTTTTCTCCATGAATTCACTAACCTTTTGGCAATGAGTAAAAGAAATGTTTGAAGAAATTACAGCAGTGCTATTTTCTACCATTGGGCCTGATATGCCCTCATAAAAGAGGGATTGAAAATCCCTTAGGGGAGTCTGTCTCTCCCAAGAGTAAAATGTAAAGAGAAAAGAATAGTTTTTACTAGCAGACAAGGAAACTGATTAAAGAAGAGACTAAGAATAAGAAAAAGTGAGGTAGAAGAGGGCACGATAGGTAGAAGAGACGATCCCGTATAAAATTCAAAATTATTCCAATTCTTAGAAAAGATTTAAAAAAGGAGTAGGGGATGCTTCAAGGAAACCATCACCTGTTGTTCTACATGCTAGAGCCTAGATTAACCAGCTAGCAATTCCATTTCAACTGCCCCCTCTGTATCCCCATTAAACACACACACACACACACACACACACACACACACACACACACACACACACAGCCCTTGAAGATTCAATGCTGCAGGGAATATTGCTTGTCCAAGTAATGCTCATCATGAAGGATTATGTTCTGATATTTACTATTTGCATAAACTGATATTCTCTTTTTAAAAAGTGAAGAAGGGGAATGGAATGTAGATTAAAGGAAGACTGTCATTCCAACAGAGCCTGGCTGTATTTTCCCTTCAAATAATAAGTAGAATGTGGATAAATAATGCCTCCAATTGCTTTCAGAGATGGAGCTTGTGTCAGCCTGGCATTCTGATCATGAGGGGGTTTTTGTATTGCCTCTGCCAGTCATGAACAATATGGAACTTTTTTTTAAAGAAGCATTTAATTTCACATAGTAATTACCTATTTGATCAGACAAAATGTTCCATGAATGAAAGTCATTTGCTGTTTGATGGAAATGGGGCTGAGAGTCACCACAGCTGCAATACTTGTCAAGTGGTTGATTAGATAAGCAACCCTTGATGGTTGGAGAGGAAGCCTGACTCTTTGGAGAAAAGTTTTAACTTTTCTTCTCTTTGGGTGGGTGGGAGAATAAAAAGGAGAAAAACCTCAGGAGAGCGCCTTCCACATTCAGTTGTCAGTGTTACATACTCCCACTCCCATGAATGCATTCACATGTGTCCATGATAGACATCCATCCATGATCCAGCCAAGCTGGATCTTTTTTTTTTTTTAAGAACTAACAATCTGGCTGCAAGTTGCTTAACACCTGCTACTGTTTCACAGACAGATGCAGCAATAGAAACTGTGCTACAAGGACGCCGTAAAGTATCATTTTCCTGAAGTTGATATACGGTATACAGTACAGACAATGATTTGGGCTGCTTGAAATCAGAACTATACTTCGAAGGGAGAGAAGTCTTTTTTTAACAGCCAAGAAACCCTCTAATAATGGGTTGCTAAGAAACTGTTACAGAAGATGATTTTGAAAATGCAGTATTTATACAGTATTATTTGAATTTTAGGAGGCCAGCATAGCTCTCCAGATGGAATGCTAATGTTGAAGGTCCTCTGGGCAACTAGATATATGTACTCAAGCCCAGATACGTTGTGGGGTGGGTTTTCTTTGATTAATTTTTTTTTCTTTTTCACTGCACACAGTAGGAATGGCATTTTGAGATATCTCGCCCTAATATGAGGTTGGTTCTGAAGAGACAGGATGAATCTTTTGCATTCTAACTACTCGGGTCTGAAAAATATTGCATATCACTAGAGAGCCACAGTCATTAGGATGCCCATAGAAGTTTTCTCTCTGGTTCTGATTTAGTGGGTTTGATGAAATTAGCCTTCAGGGAAGGAACACTTAGAGATCAGGGAAGAGCAGACATTTTAAACCCTCTGAAGTGCATGGATTCAACCCTGCCTTCCAACCTGGAGCCTTTTAGATCAGGCTTTATTTATTTTTATATTATGTTTTCTGTTGCTGTCAATTTGACAAGCATTGATGTTCCCTAACCTCAGTGGATTGAGAGCCAGGCCTACAGATGGGAGGTCCTGGGTTCAAATCTGACCTCAGACACTTCGCAGCTGTGTGACCCTGGGCAAGTCACTTGACCCCCATTGCCTAGCCCTTACTACTCTTCTGCTTTGGAACCAATATACAGTATTGATTCCAAGACAGAAGGTAAGGGTTTAAATAAAAATAAAAAGAGAACAGAAAAAGAAGATTACATATGAAACTTTGTGTTAGAGGCAGGCCTAATGCCAGCACCCTATTGGGTTTCCAGAAATGACTGGGATGAAATGAAACTTATCTAAGTTATTAAAGAGTTGGCAAAAGAATGTTTACTTTGCCTAAGCAACTAAGGATATGCAACAAGGATACAGAGGAACTTAGGTGGTCTGGACACAGCCCCCTTATTGCTCTTTGGGAAAATAGGTCATCACTGGGGGAGAAAAGGGGAGGATCATTTAAGTCCAAATGGAAACCCAGCTCAGCAGTTGCAGGGTACAGGGGTTCTGTGGTCTTCAGAAATCCACCAAATCAGAGGAGTCCTTACTCTGAGTAAGACTTTTATGCCCTGAGATGACCACAAAGCTCCTTATGGAGGAACCAATCAAGTCCCAGGAAAAACAGTATTGTTTCTTTTTAGGAAAAAAACCAACAACTATTTTCTTTGGGAAGATGGGTACCTTGGTCCTATCACACCACAAATCTCTGTTATGTACAGCTGATTTTTATTAAATAACATATTAATTTTAATATGGTGGTCCCAACATGGCCCTAATTAATTTAGATTATAAAAGGCCAAGATGAACATGTAAAAGATATGCCTGCCTCAATCTATGCTTTGAAGCTGGTAAAGGACCCAATAGTGTGGTTTAACAGGATGTACAAGTAGAGTTTGTTGGGTTTCCCCCCATTTTAAAATATGCTTCTTTATGTTACCAAGGAGGAAGTGGGGGAGAAAAGCTGTGCTTTTAGAATCAGGGAACCTCAGTTCCTGCCTCTGTTTACTGTGTGATGTTAAACAAGTCATTTTACCCCACTGGACCTCAGTTTCCTCAACTGTAAAATAATCAGATTGGACCACATGACTAAATTTAATTTAATAAATGTAATTTTATTAAACATGTAGTAATTAATGTATTAAACTTAAAATGTATTATCATTATTTTTAATAAACCCTTACCTTCCATCTTAGATCAGTACTGTGTATTGGTAGAACCAATGAGTAGAACCAAGGCAGAAGAGCAGTAAGGGCTAGGCAATGGGGGTTGTGACTTGCCCAGGGTCACATAGCTAAGAAGTGTCTGAGACTAGATTTGAACCCAAGACCTTCCATCTCTGGGCCTGACTCTCAATCCACTGAGCCACCCAGCTGCCTCCTTAAACTTAAAATTTAATAAAAGTAATTTTTATTTTCCTCAATGAAAAAAATCTGCCTTTTTTCTCCTCCCACTTTCAGTTCAGAATAAAAGAAAAACAAAACTCCTATAGCAAACATGCATAGTCAGGCAAGAGAAATTTCCAGGGGCAGCTGGGTAGCTCAGTGGAGTGAGAGCCAGGCCTAGAGACAGGAGGTCCTAGGTTCAAAGCCGGCCTCAGCCACTTCCCAGCTGTGTGACCCTGGGCAAGTCACTTGACCCCCATTGCCCACCCTTACCAATCTTCCACCTATGAGACAATACACCGAAGTACAAGGGTTTAAAAAAAAAAGAAAAGAAATTTCCACATAGGCCATGCCATACGCATATAGGGATATATACACATTAATACAAGTGTATGTTTATATATAACTATACATGTACATATACACATTTAATGATACATGTGCCTGCTTCTGCACTCTGAGTCTTTCACTTCTCTATCAGGAGGGTTTAGTATGCTTCATCACTGGTCTACCAGGGGGTCAGTTTCAAGAGCCTTTCCAGCTTGAGATCTGTGATCTTGTTCTAAATAAATGTTTATTGAGCGGAATTCTCCATTCTTGCCTAGCCAAATCCACTTCACAGGGCTGCGTTTCCTCAGGCTTAGAATCTGGCTCATCACCTTCACTCACTTCAGTGTTTTGGCAGGGTCTGCCACCATAGGGAGAGAAGGGCTGCTGTAGGCTAAGGGTTATGTCCTGTGTACATTCTGTTCAATGGCAATTATACAGAAGACTCCCAGTAAAGATTAAACATCAATCGATAATAAACAAATGTGTTCTGACAGAAAAAGGCTTTCTTATACAAGTAGTGAATACAATAGAGAAAGGAAGTGATGTTTTTAAGACTTGAAGAAATGAGATGGGGGAAACCAACCTGGAAAATAGTCTGTGACAAGGAGATGACTGCATTTGTGGGAATTAGAAAAGAGCAAAAAGGAAGTGTTGATCTGTATACAATCAGCCTTTGGGATATAGCCCTGCATGAAAATGAAGAGCAGAATGGGAATTTTTTAAGGATCAGATAACTTCCTGGTCAATCATATTATGTGTCCTGCTAAGCCATGTCAAGTCATCATTGAGTTTGCAAGCATAACTAGGGTATAGAGTCGAATCCATTCTCAAGAAACAATGCACAGTTGTTAGGTGTCTTTTTGGAGAAAACATTACCTTTGAAACAGTAAGCACAGAACTAGACAGATTTCCAGTCATGGAAATGAACCTGTGTTTCACAACAACTTAGTCCTGGATAGAGAAACTAAAGACTAATAAGCATAGTTAGACATATTTCTTTTCTATTTAAAGCATAGAAAATTCCCTTTAGAGGAAAGTTGGGTTTACAAGTAGATGTGAGGATTAAGGAAGAGAAGTTAAAAGGAAATGGAAATAGTTCCCCCAAAAATTACCCACTGGTGACCTTTAAGTGATTCTTTGGGAATGGACTAAATTGACTTAAAATAAAAGGAGCAAAACAGGCTCCCTGGCTCTGGCCAAAGACCCTAAGTTTGCTCTTGCTTTCAAGAATATTACATCTTAGCAGGTTACCATGAAATCTGTACTTTAAAAATAGGGACTTTGATTTCTAACCTAAAAGATACAATCTGTTTTCTTGGATTTGTTTCAAGCTTTCCAATGCCAGCTGCATAAAATACTGCTAAGCCGTCTCACAAAGACACATTTATAATCACTATGCCCTGTAGCAGAAAAAATGTCTCCATTTAGATTTTCATTTTGAGTTCATAGGCACATTAAGGACAAACTTTAGATCTTAATGAGGTGTAGGGTGTTTTTTTCCCCGAGTCCTGTTTTCTGTCCCCCTATAGATCATGCTACATTTCAGAACATTAGGGGAATTGATGTCGAATTCTTAATGTGATCTGAAACCAAAAAAAATCTCCACTGCAAGAGAAAAACTTACCATTATATCCCCTCCCCCCAACTTCTCTCCCTCTCATAAGAAAAAAAAAACACTTGTAAAATTCTCATTTCTCCTTTGCAATAATACGTTACTGTTTCACATGGGTAGATATCCAATAATAAGAATGAGAAAGTCTTATCAACTATTTTGTTGTTCAGTTGTTTCAGTCAGATCCAACTCCTTGTGACTTCACTTGGGGTTTCCTTGGCAAAGATATTGGAATTGTTTCCCATTTCTGTCTCTAGCTCATTTTTACAGACAAGGAACTGGGGGGCAGGGTGCGGGGGAGAGAAGGGCTAAGTGACTTGCCCAGGTAACATAGTAAGTGCCTGAGGCTGTATTTGAACTCATGAAGATGAGTCTTCTTGATTTTCAAACACAGTGCTACATCCATTACCCCATCTAACTACTCATTATTATTATTAACTATAGCAACTCCTAATTTGGGGCAAGTGCTTGTATTAGGGATAATAAAGGTCTACGGACAACAAAGTTGATAAAAATCTGACTTTGGTCACCAACTGAGATAGTTCTGCTAATTTTTGTGTATGCCCTTCTTTTAATGTGAAACATCTCTGGGAAAGCTATAATATGTGCCCAGTCTTTCAGTGGAACTAGATGGTGGTTTTAGTATTTGTGGTTGTGAACAAGATTGACACATTAGTACCCTTCGGATTTAAAAACAGTGCCTTGGCACCCTTTAAGCAACATGTCAATTCTCCTAGAAAAGAAAAAGAAAAGAAGACCTGATTATTGCCTGGTTTATGTGACCAAGACTAATTCAGGGGAACCTGGAGGGAGGAAAAATGACACCTCATTAAAGATCAAAATCCCAGTATGCCAGATGATTAAATAGAATTAAATCTATATATGCTATATACAAAGCAAATTAATGTTTGCACTTAGAAGGGAAGCACCGTATGTATAAATCCTATGAAAAAAGTCAACCTAAGCATCCACTTTAGAATATTTTCCTTCCTCTGAAGTAAGGTATTGCTAGATGAGGATACTAAGCCTAGTAGCTTATTTTCGAAATACTCTGTGGAAGCTTGGTATGAAGTGGTTATCAACTTTTAAAAACACTGGACCTGTTGATTTCATTGGCATAGGGAACTCAGTGGGAGAAAATGCCTTCTCCTCACACAAATAAGCATTGGTGCCTGCAACCTATGGAAATAGAGACATGCCTAGAATCATGTAGTCAATCTGGAAGGGGTTGAAGGAGGCTTGAAAGTGGGTATATCTGACTCAGAACCAATTCACTATCTGCCATGCCATTCTGCTTCTCACCAATTTTTATGGCAAAATTAATACCTATTTATACTAAGACAGATCCCTAAATGAGAAATACAAGTATCTTTTTTGATTAACAATTTTTTGATTAACAAATTTTAATTATGAAGCATTTACTTTCCCCTCCCACTCTACCCTCAACTGGAAAAATAAAACCTTTGCAAGCAATATGTGTAAATTAAGAAAGGCAGCCAAAAATGAACCCACAAATAACCATTAACTCATAAGTGTGCGGTAAGAGGAGAATGGCTTCCTCTCAGTACTCTAGAATAACAGGTAGTAGAGAATTTCTTGCTTTCAGAAGGCAAGCCCTGTCAGTGTATCAGTATTATGAAATATTTACATGGTGCAGGTATGCTTGGGTTATCCAGAATAATAATACCCTTATAAATAAAAGTATAATATTGTACTCATTAAAGCACTTCTACCTTTCAGCAACAACCCTAGAATATTTTACAGGTTAGGAATTTGTAGCTGGATGAGATGCTGACCTAACCAAGATCATATAGCAAGTCACCAACCCCACTGTGTGTTTTTAGAACCCCACTATCTGCCTCCTAATCCAATCCATTCAAATTTTTGGAAGGGATTAAACCCTTTGGAAAGAAACACCATGGATTAAATGTTGACACAGATTCCTACCAACTCCCTGGCTGCACTGTGTTCATGCTAACTTTTTTAGGGCACCAACAATAGAAATTGGAGTTCTTGCTTTGTGTCTAGTTGTGTAATTCTACCAACAGGTAGAAACTGTTTCTTACAACGAACATGAGCTTTGGCCACATTACAAGAGCTATTAGTGAATCTATCCAGACTCATGTAGAACCCTCAGCCTTCTGGAAAAGAAGAAATATGGAACCCCTGGAAAGAGAAAAAATATTAATAGCCACAATAAAATCATAATAAAAGGAAAACATTAACTCAATCAGAATAAAAAATGTCAGAGTTAGGAGAGCCTTTACAACATAGAAAGGGAAAAAAGATCTTAGAGATCATCTAGTCAAATCCTTTAATTTAAAAAAAAATTTAACTCTTATCTTCTATCTTAGAATAAATATGAAGTCGTGTACTTCATAAAGTGAGTCCAGACACCCAGAAGTTCAGATTAATGGAAGCAATATTTAATTATAATTGTATTTACTGGCCAGGACAGTTTCCTAGTGAAAGCTGCCCTGAACTAAAATTACAATGCAATTTTTATAGGGTGCAAGATACAAAACAAACAATGTTCATTAATGAGACATAACCTTGATGAAGCAAGCAAACCTTATCGTCTGGGAGCTATTTTGGTTAGTAGAGGCACTTTCCCTGTGTATCCTAGACTGTGAGTAAGGGAGTTACTTTCTCATGGATCCTGACTGTTGTTTTGGTTCTGAGCTGACTGACCTTCACAGGAAAGCTCATTTCTGATTTCTACTTTCCCCAGGGAAAATCAGGTTTTCTGGTCAACGACTTAGTTTACCTCAATGACTTAGTTTACCTTCAAATACTAGTTATCTCTATCCACTGAACCACCTACTTGCTCCTAACCCTTTCATTTGAAAGAGATAAAAATTGAGTCTTAGAAAGCTGGATCTTGTTTTAGATCACAGAATAAGTCAATGGCAGATACCCCTAACCATGTATAAGCCTTCTGAAGGTAGGGACTCTATTTTTATCTTTGTATAGTGTATATCTTCTTTGTATAGCTTCTAATATAGTACCTGGCATACATGTTGCATTTAAATATTTGCTGAATTAAATCCTGAACTAGACCCTGGGTATCTTGGTTCCCAGGCTGTTGTTTTCCAAAATCACATCAATGTCTCCAATGCTGAGTTTCTGTTTTGGTTTGTTTGGGGTTTTTTTTCTGGAAAGAAGATCTACTCTTCATTCTTCTCTGCCCAAGATTCTTCTCTCATCCTCCCAGACTTTTACCTCATTCTTCTTCTAACTCGCCCTGTTTTTCATCCCTAAATCCTCTTGTCCCTTCAGTTCTTTAACAACTCACTTCTTTTAGTTGGGAACAGTCCCAGAATCAATGCTGTTTGTATCTAAACATGTTTGTTTCTTTCTAAAGAGTTCATCATTTCATTTAAACATTGTCCATTCCTAGATGACCAGGTGAGCCATAACTGGCAGCTGGGTCTGAATGCCTCTCCAGAACAGCAGGCAGGCCACAGTCCCAGAAAATAACTGGAGAATTCAGCTTCTGCCCACCTAACCTTTAGCTTCTGTATGTCTTCTCATCAGTAAGACTGCAATTTCCCATGTGCCACCCCACCCCCTGCTTCTTGAGGACAGACTTTTGAATTAGTGCTAGTGATTGAGAAGTAAATATTCTGCTGTAACAAACAATTGGAGGCCAGGGTTGAAAGGGACTGAAAAAGCTAACATTATACTGCTCAGTGAATTACACTGAATTTGTATGGAAACCAGGAGCAACTCAATCAAATGAAATCATACCTGCTTCATCCCCTGAAAAACTAATGAAGTTTTCCTGACATTGATTTAATCAGCCTCTTCTTTTGTTACCTGTCAGGCATGCTGCAGATGGAGGAACACCAAAAATTCAAATTAAGAAGAAAAAATTCTAATATCTCCACACTCCTAAGTGAAAATGGAAACAGAAAAAAAGAACAGATAGCAGAGAGCTAAAGAAATGACCTAAAAGATTCAAGCTGAAGTTGGAGGGTCCCTGAATACCATCCTTTTGATGTCAGCCCTGATCAAGGTCCTAGGACCCTTGCTGAGTTACCCACTTCATTTTGTCTGTATAGACATACCCATAAGAGAAAGTAGTAATGATTTTTCATGCTTAGTGAAGATCAAATTTCTGAAGGTCTAGTGCAATGAAAAACCCATAAAAATATCTAGGCTTCCTGCAGTTGATGGGGGGGGGGGGGCTAACTACTACATAGCAATTATAGAACTAGAAAAAATATATTCAGTTTGCAACTGAAGAAAATATTGAAAAAATTCATACATTTCTGGTAGCAGTTTCAGTACCTCAAAAGATCCATGATTCCATAGGTACTCCTTTCAATACAGATTGAATCCCTCTATGCCTTGCTGATTTGATTTGGAGGGGGGAAAATCATTGTCTGGTGATCCCCTTTTGGTGATGAGCCTCTCCACAGTTAGCTAGGCTGGTCCTTGAAGGGCAAACACACAATGAGTCAATGAGTGTACAGAGCACTTTACCAGTTTGGTAAAACCTGACAGACCCTATATTCCACTGACAAAACTTTGGAGAATCTAGGGTCACCTCACACTAAGATGAGACCTTAAAGGATGATTTAAATTGAGGTGTTGTGTTTTTTAATGTGTTTATTTGTATTCAGTGTAGGAAGTTGATAGGATGACAGCAGTCCCCCAGATCAACTGGATGAACTTACAGGCTAAGAGCCCTCTATGTAGAACTTTTAATTAAAATGTTCTTTGGAAAGAATTCTTCTGGACAATGGGAGCTTTACTGATGGAACTGTTCCCAGAGTCAATGGCATGGCTCTCATTTTTGGGATGATTGACTTGTGGGAGGAATTATCCCTTTTTCTGACCTGTAAAAGCAAGCGGACTAACTTCCCTAGTCTTTTTTCCTTTTCTCTTTCCACCTTTTATCTAGAAGGATTCTGAAAAGAAAGAGGGTGTAGAGACCCTATCACCACCACCCCCTCAAACTGTGAGGACTTCCGTGGTGTATATTTGGAATTGGGGAGATGGCATTTAAAAGTATGTTACAGACTCCCTGTGGACATGTGGGAACTTTGAGACTACATTTCCCATGATCCCTATGGGTTTCCAGTTTAAGGCGTGGGGACATCCAGTGTCCCCACGTATGGGGCAATTTCGGAGGAGGACCTAGAGAAAGCCTCTTTCTGGGTTTTGCAGAGTGGCTGGCTGGCATACCAGAGGGACAGGATGGGCTTCTGCGGCAAATTTAAAAGATAGGCGTGGTCATATATATATTTTACCAACATGGCCATGGCTTTAATTAAACTACTAATTTCTATTATTATATCAGTCTTTATTATTTTTAATCTTAACAGTGGAGACATGGCAGACATGGCTTAGCCTTTGTTTGACTAGGACTAAAATTCCTAGATCCCAGTCTCCTACTTAGAGGAAAAGGAGTTTCCTAGGCAAAGCAGAGGTTACCCTATGTTTAAAACTAAGTTCAAGAATTTAATGATGTGGCTTTCTATTAAGGGAAGGGAATTTTCTAAAGACTATCTCCAAACAAGAGAAGAGGATTTTTCATGAATTTTCTGTTGCTTGGCAGAAGTAACAGAGTGATTTTTTTTGAGAGGGAGATCTCAAAATCATTCTTAGTCCCTATAATTTCTTTTTCCCTTTTTTATTTAGCATATTTTTCCATGGTTACATGATTCATGATCCCCCACCCTGTTCTTTCTGCCCCCCTCCCAAAACTGACAAGCAATTCCTAGTCCCTATAATTTTCCAGAAAATGAAGAGCAGTGGAGGATTGTTGGGTTATGAGTCACATATAAAATAATCCAGCATAGATCAAAGACCACATTGATAACAATATGAATGACAGGAACCTATGCATTTTTCTTTCCTAAACCATAGATGTCTCCATAACTTTTTCTTAGAAAAAGGGAAAATAAACTAACATGTACATTTGTTTTTTGCTCCCTACCTATAAAACAGAAGGATGATAATAAACATGCCTGAAATCTATATAGAGCTTTAAAAGCTGCAAAGTGCTTTGTATACATTTTATCCATTGAAAAATTCTATAAGTCAAATTGTAGCCTATACAGATTAATCAGTAGTTAATGGGGACTCAGATGTCCCCATTAACTAATTGGCTACAAGTGCACAGGTCATCTAAAAGTGATCTAACAGAAAAAAAAAGATTTTTAATAAACATGTTAATTCAGACTTTACTGTTATAGATATTATGGTAAAAACAGACAGGGCCTTATCTTATATTACTTTGTTAATGGAGCTGAGTCTATAGTTACTACACCAAACTTCTGTCGGTTAGTCACTTGTATTCATCAATTCTTATCCTGAGGAATGCTGAAATGACTTCTAGACCCTTCCCTCAGATCTTAAGAATGCACCGCCTCTAGTTTTCTGGTACTAAAGGTTTGGCAGGTGGGTATTCCAAGTCATGATCCTGTGACACATTTGGAGTAAGTAGCCCGATTCTTACAGAAACATGTGTAGATTTCTGTCACAGCCCTTCAATCTCTTAGCAATGTTTTCCAAATGCTGCTACAGCAACAAAGAAGTGCTAATAGGGAAATTCCATTGTACTTCCTTTTTAGTGCCAAAATTGTTTTTCTTTCTGGTCCTATCTTTTCATTAAAAAAAGAAACCAGAAAGCTGCCTTGAAGAAAGCAAGAGAAAGAACAACATCTTAACATATGCACTCAAGCTACCTCTTCTGGTTCTAAGATCCCATAATACTATGACTTCCCAAGAACAAATGCTTGAAGAATTGAGTACTGACAGGTCTTTGGCAGCTTCCAAAGAAAGGGCTTGATTTACATTGTCCAATATGAATTTTGGTTGGGATTTTTTTGAAGGACGGTTAATACTAACTTGGATGCAAGATGCTAATGGCAATAGTTGGACTTTGCAAATTTCTGTGGTATAAAGACCTGGATCCTAATCTATAATCAGCCATTTACTACTTGTTTGACCTTGGAGAGGTACCAAACCTTCTATAGCTCAGTTTCCTCTCTTATAGAATGAGAAGACTGGATCAGTTAAATTCAGTGTTTTCTTCCAGCTCTAAATCATAGTCTGTGATTCCAGATAGTGTGCCCACATGTCTATGGCACTGTAGATTGATACAGACTCCAACTCAGCTGTCCCCATTAACTTCCAATGGTGCAGCTGTGTCCCTGGCATTGTGGTAATCCTAACTTGGACCCTCAGTCCTCATAAAACTCCAGATGGAGAAAAGAGGCAAAGCCAGGGATTGAGGGTGAAAGGAAAATGGCATTTGAGTCACAGGACCAGCCCCAGGAACTAGAATAGGAATTTGCTTGGTTTTATCAGTCAAGGAGTAACAAGCATTATTTTTCCTGTGCTTACAGATGAAGATGATCCCACGATATTTCAAGTCTTTTAAACATGTTTGAGACAGAAACTTTCCCCCCAACTCCACTACAACCCCTCCTCCACTGGCAGGCAAGAGTGTAGAGTGTGTCTGCGTGTGTATGTGTGTGTGTGTGTGTGTGTGTGTGTGTGTGTATGCATGTGTATGTGTTTGTTAGAGAGACAGAGACAGAGAGAAAGAGAGGCAGACAGACAGAGACAGAGAGTCAGAGGGAGACAGAGAGAAAGAGGGAGTATATGTATGTCCATCTGTACTACCACACATGTTTTTGGAAGCTCTCAAAATAACCCTCAGAAAACCTAGTTTTACTTGGGGAAGAGACAAAAGGCAGAGCCTGTACTGTGTGCACATTTGCAGTATACAATTAAATTCTGCTTTGAAATGATATGAAAATGAGCCCCGTTAAAAGAATATATTCACTAAATACATATTTAAAATGTTGAAGTTGTTTGTAATTGCTACCTTCATAAATTCCCGATTTTGCATGTTCCAGCAGTTGAATGGCTTCTGCATTTGGGTGATGAGCATTTAATAAAGTAGCTTTTAAATATTCTTATTACCAGGCACATTATATTGAATAAACATTTTAAGAGAGTCATATTCTCACCCCTATGACTAAGGATTTATAACATTTAGGTTGGTTGGACAATATTAATTGTATCATTTCCTTGCATTTAAGGGCCTTAATGAAGACCAATCTTCCATGCCCCATTTATAATCCAGGGACTCACTGCCCTATGGCAGCATATCATTTACTTCCACTACTACACCTGCCTAATGGCATTATAAATCCCTTGCTCTGTAACATACCAGGGCTCGGGTAGATGTGTGAGCACAAGTGTAAAGGTTGTGAGATGGCTTCTTGAAATGGACTTTTTCAGGCCTCTAAACCAAAAATCCCCAACCTTGATGTTAGAAATCAGAATTTTTTTGGATTGCCTGCTAGAATATTGGGAAGTCCTCCAAACCAAGAAGACTTCTAAATCACTTTTATTTTAATATAAACACTCTTTCTTGGTGGGAGGAGAAGAGGAAGAGGGAAAGATGGGCAAGTATTTGTGACACATGAAGAGAAAACATAAAGACCTTCCATAATTCCCCAAAACAACTTCCAAAGCACTTTTCTCTCTTGAGAAAACCATTGGATCTGGAATCAGGGGCCCCAGTTCAAATATCAGGTCTGTTAATTATCACTTTGTGACCTTGAACACATCCTCAGTTTACTTATAAGTAAAATGACAGTTTGACTAGATGACCTCAAAGGTACCTTCCAGTTTGAAATCTGTGAACCTTTGGGCTAATAAAGCAACAGTTTTCAAAACACAGATACAGATGCTTTGAGCATATATATATATATATATATATATTCATATATATATACACATATATTATTTTGCAGAGATCAGTAATGGGATTTTGAAAATTCTAATCACATTCCTAAACTATAATTTGGGGGGAGTTCAGTCACATTACTGACTCCTGAACTGAGAGCAATCTTCCTCTCATTTATCCCCCAGAAGGCATGATACAAAAGAAAACAAAGCAAAGCAAAACCACAATCACATCACTGGATCTAGAGAAGTCTAAACCCTGTAAATTTAAAGGCCTTACAACACTGTGACCCAGAAGATGCCCTTAGTAAAATATTTTCTAAAGTAGAAAACCTTCTTCATTTTAATCTATACCTTTAAAAAAAGAGAAAAGGAGAAAAATACCATCACTGTAAAAGACTTTCCAGCTTATTCTTCCAATTGTCCTGGAAGGCACAGTTAAGAGAATCCTAAATCCAAATGAAAATAAGCAGAAAAAGCTCTGATTTTCTGAATTAAAATAGTTGAACCTGTTAATCCTACATTGTAAAGCACAAAAGATGCCCCCAGACAGACATGTAAAGTTCACAATGTCTGAGTTTTAAAATGGGAAAACTAGCTATCAGGCCACTTAACTAAGCACCAGCGGACAATCGCAGCTGGATTGTGATCCATTATGGCTATATTTATTTAACAGACCTACAGTTTCCTTTTTTTTTTTTTACAAAGGAAGGTTTAAAGAAGCAAATTTCACTTGGCCCCAGTACAAAACAAAAAAGACCAGGATAAAGCAGACGAGAAGGGACATGCATCATTTTCAAGTAAGGCTGGAAAACCAGAGAGAGCTTCCTTCCACCGGTGTTTAATGTAGCTTGCAATGGCAAAGAGGAGACATC
Source organism: Gracilinanus agilis (assembly GCF_016433145.1). Classification (NCBI taxonomy): domain Eukaryota; kingdom Metazoa; phylum Chordata; class Mammalia; order Didelphimorphia; family Didelphidae; genus Gracilinanus; species Gracilinanus agilis. Next base: position 260,881,065 of record NC_058131.1, read on the forward strand.
CCACCAAAAGGGAGTTTAGATGAAGGAGTTAAAAGCTCTGCTGAGCTGGTGGTTGGCTAATGAATACTAGGCAGGGGAGCCACCATAAAGAAAAATGTGTTCAAAACAAAACAAAACAAAAAACCCATGAGAGGAAAATAAGTTGCTGTTGATGAATTAGAAACTGAGATATAGAACCTGGCATCCCTTTCTTCCTCAGAAGCCCTTAGAATAGTTTGTTTTTCCTTTTATCATTTGCTCCCTAATAATAATAATATCAGTTCTGTGCTATATTGTACATCAAGGAAAAAATAGACAGCAAAACTGTATGGGCTTCTTAGCAGAGATCTGATAACTGAAATGCAAGGCAATGACATTTTTAGCATCTTGTCCTGGCCAGTGTACTCTACACAACAGAAAGGAAATTCAGTTCGAAATCTTTCTTCTTACAGACTAGAAGTGCTTCCTTCTTTCTTGTGCCTTATTAATCTTTATGCTCCCACGTAGAACTTGGACAACATGCCATCCTCCTAAGGTCCTGAATTGGCTATGAAACAAACCATTTGACAAATTATAACAGATTAAAAGAGACTATTCAAAACAGAAATTTTACTACATTAGATATTACTTGAAGTAGGCCATCACACAAGTTTCAAAATCTTTTGTTTTCATGAAGATTTGGTTTATGATAGAATCTGACCGTGGTTAAGAATGGTCTGAAGGGAACACATATCCTCTGAATCCATCTAGCACTTAATCTTTTCAGTTTAGAGACTCTGTTGTGGGACTTAACTGCCCCGATTAGTGAGAGAAGGAGTGAAAACTCTTCAGACCCATTGTATCTAGCCAAAACATATTTTAGATCACATCCGGAGACAGAGTCCAGGATCCACACAGAGTAGATATTTTGCCAGCTACCCTGCCCACATGTAGATCCTGTCTTCTTCTCTTCTATCCCTGTTTTGTACATCTTTCTCATTCTTGGGGGACAATAATCAAATCAATACTACCTGGCCTATGCCAAGGTTCTACTCAAAATCCCTGTTAACTGCCTAGATCAAAACTCCTCATCTGACAACAGCCCTTCTATGTCTGTCGTATACCCACTAGGTATACTACAGAATATAAGTTTAAGGCTAGGTACTATCTCAAGTTTGTATTTATCTCCTTAGAGCTTAAAGCTAACCCTTAGACCCTAACTAGTTTATAGAAGGTACTTAATAAATGTTTATTGATGAAAACACTTGATGGTAAATAATTACCTTGGAATTAATGGTCATTGAATAAATAATAAATTATGCACTTTCTCCTTGGTTCAGAATTAACTATATATTGAATTCCTCCTCTGGTCTTAGCAATGTGGACACTATAAAATGAAATACAATACAATTCTCACTCTCAAAAAGCTTATAGTCTACTCATGGAAATGAGATAAAGTATATGCACAAACAATAATAAAAGACAGGATATGATGGATCGAGTGCCAAAATAAATAGTGTAGTCAGCACATGCTAGATTTGTTCCAAGAATCAATTAATCAACCAATATTAACTAAGTGACTACTTGTTCCAGACACTATGCTAGGGTTGCAAAGACCAAAATTAAACTGTCTTAACTTTCACAGAGTTGTTATTCTATTGGAATGAAACAATATATACAAACAGATGTAAAATTTAAACAAAATTCAATACAGTGTAATTTCAGGGCTGAAGGCAGACCTAGCAACAAGAGGAATTGGGTAAGGCCTCATATAGGATATGATGCTTTCACTCAGTTATGAAGAAAGCCATAGATTTTAAGAGGCAAATAGGAGAAAAGAATGTATTCTAGGCAGTAGGGATGGACTGTACAAAATCACATGGATGGGAGAAGAAATGACAAGTCATCAAAGGTTTTGAAGATATTGCTGTGTCTGTATACATATATAATTGCCCATGGATAGATTCATCTGGGAGTTAAGGTCTGAGTTCAGATCCTACCTCTGGACAAGTCACTTAACTTCTGTTTCCCTTAATCCTCTGGATAAGGAAATGGCAAATCACTCCAGTATCTTTGCCAGGAAAACTGAATGGACAATATTGGTGTCACAAAGAGTCAGACATAATTAAATGACTGAACAACAAAGACTAGCCCAAAAAGATCGTATAGGTCCTTGAGGTTGAATAATGGCAGTCTTCCTATGGGGCACACACTTCCGTGCTAGCTGAACACTGCTTTAGACTCTTACCTCAACCATGAGACAAGACAAGATGGGTAAATTAGCCAGTACATGCCTGAGGCAGGATCTGAGTCCAGATATTTCTAACTCTGAGGTCCACTCTCTATCTATGACACATTTTATCTCATATTTCAACCATATTCTGAACTAAAATTACTGATCCTGGAAGGCCTGATTCCTTATACAGTACCAACTTCTCTTGATTGTGATTTATTTAAGGATGAGGTTTCTATTGGCCTAGCAAGATATATCCTTTAGCATGTGTTTGAAGGCTTTTCACAATTTTATTTTAAAACATGAGAACATTTTAAAAATAAATTAGCTTTAGTGCTCTTTCTTTGTGCCCCCTTAACAATGCAAGCAGAAACATTCATGTCATCCTAATTAATGACATAAATGATATGTTATAAATGTTATAAATATAAATAATGATATAAATGATATGAATGGATCCCTTTGAACTTCTTCCTCAACAGGATTTTGTATTCTGTCCAGTTCAGATAAATAAGAGAAGTTATGGGTGCTTTGAGAACTTATTTTGATACTTTAAGTATGCTCCTCATCTGACATAAATGCAAATTATTCTCTATATTTTCTTGTCCTGTATCATTTTATCCATGTTTCCTTTATCCCCACAAGTCCCACTTAAAGAATCTGCCCAATGTGCTGTAAATCTTCCTCTAGTTCTTTTAATATGTTAAAAGTAACATCTACTACCTGGACTGTCCAACTTGCTTACAGTAACTAGTTCACTTCTTTTTCTGGTTATACTTATCCTTTTTTTCTTTCAGTTTCTTTATTTTTTTTTCAGATTATATGTCAATACAATTGTTAATAATCATTTTCTGGCATTATGTGAACCATGTTCTCTCTTTCTCTCCCTCTGCCCCCCAACATGGCAGGAAACATGATATAGATTATATATGTACTATCATGCAATACATATTTTCAAGTTCATTATATTGTGAAAGAAGACATCACTTAAACAGGGAAAATATTCATAAAGGAGATAAAGGAAAAATGGTATGCTTCAATCTGCATTCAGACTCCTTTAGTTCCTTCAGTGGTAGTGGATTGCATTTTTAATCATGAGTCTCTTGGAGATGTCTTGGATCCTTGCATTGCTAATAATAGTTGTCATTCACAGTTGATCATCATACATTATTGCTGTTACTATGTACAATGTTCTCCCAGTTCTACTCACTTCACTTTGAATCACTTCACATAAGTCTTACCAGGTTTGTTTGTTTTTTAATGACCATCCTATTCATCATTTCTTATGGCACAATAGTATTCCATTACAATCATGTACCACAACTTGTTCAGTCATTCCCCAGTTGATGGACATCCCTTTAGTTTCTGATTTTTTGCCACCACAAAAAAGAACTGCTATAAATATTTTTGTACAAATAGATCCTTCCCCCCCTCCATCTTTTATCTCTGTTAGATACAGAATTTGTAGTGGTTTTGCTGGATTAAAGGTAGAATTGTTTTAATTTGCATTCCTGCAATTAATAGTGATGTGGAGAATTTTTTCATATTACTAAAGATAATTTTAAGTTCTTTATCAGAGAATAGCCTGTTCTTATCTTTGACCTTTTATCAAATGGGGAATGATTTGTATGTTAATAATTTTGCTCAATTCTCTATTTGAAAGATGAGGGCTTTGTCAAAGACATTTGTTAGGAATGATTTTTTTCCCAAATTTTTTGTTTCTCTTCTAATTTTGGTTGCCTTAGTTTTGTTTGTGTAATTTTTTTTACTTTATCTTAATTTAATGAAGTCAAAGTATATATATATATATATCTTAGTATTCCTTATATCTTGTTTGTTTATAAATTCTTTTGTTATCCATCAATCTGACAAGAATATTATTTTGTGCTCTACTAATTTGTTTATGGTATTCACTCTTTATTATTATATTCATTTTGACTTTATCTTGGTATATGCTATGAAATGTTAGTCTATGCATAATTTCTGCCATGATACTAGTTTTCCCAGCAGTTTTTGTTGAATAGTGAATTAATCTTTCAAAAGCTTGGATCTTTGAATTTATCAAACATTAGTTTACTATGACCATTGTGAAAAAGATAATGGAGGCACCAGGGATGTTACAATAAAATCTAAATGGTTGTGGGTACACACACTGGGTTGTAGGAAAGACTGGACCAGGATAGGGAGACCAGAGTTCACTGGTTTAACACAGGAATGGCAGTTGGCCTCACTGTCACCCAGTTCACCCTAGGCCAGGGTTTATGGAACCAACAGGCAAGGTAAAGGTTTTAGCAGTTTTAATTATGTTCAACTAAAATAAAGGTGGGATAGGGAATTCTATAATTAAAACCTAAAGGACAAAACAACAGGGGCAAAGGGAAGACTTATCTACTCTAATCTTAGTGACCTAAGCAGACAAGGCCAAAGGAGCAGTGCAGGGGTCACTGGGAGAGCTGCTTCAAACCTGGTTCCAGCCAGGCTTGACCAGCACAGCTAAGGGGCTGCGGGTGGCTTTGAGGGTTCTCACGGTTATCCACAGATGATCTCAGGATGCCAAATGCCAAGGTGGTCCAAGGTACCCAAGTAGAGCGAGTGTGCTTGAGATGCTGTCCACTAGGTCCCAAACTCCTCCTCCACTTGTTACTGTTCTGTAGGTCTTGTTAGAAACCTTGTTAGAAACCACCACCACTCAGGATCCCAGGGAAATCAGGATGCAGGGTGTCCTTAACTTTGAGATCTCCCAAGGCTAACAACAGTTTGTGCCAACCCCTAATGGAGTCTCTCTCAAAGCACGAGCCCTACTTCCTGCTCCTTCATTCCAGCTTGGAATGCTCCAGTCCTTCCTGCTAGGTTCAACCTTAATACTTAATTAATTACTAACTAATCTTCCTCACAACACCTTTTACTACTGCATGTTGAGTGCCTAATCTATTCCATTGGTCCACTACTCTATTTCTCAGTCAGTACCACCAGATTGTTTTAATAGTTGCTTCTTTATAATACAGTTTAAGATCCAAGATAAGTATGTCACTTTTCATTCCCCACCCCCATCAATTCCCTTCATACTCTTGGATTTTTGTTCTTCCAGATGAATTTTGTTATTATTTTTTCTAACTATGAAATAATTTTGGGATAGTTTGATTGGTATAGCACTGTATAGGTAAATTAATTTAAGTAGAATTGTCATTTTGATTATGTTGGTTTGATGTACCCATGAGTAATCAATGGTTTTCAATTGTATAGATCTGAATTTATTTATGTGAAAAGTGTTTTGTAGTTGTATTCATATAGTTCCTGAATTTGGCTTAGCAGGTAGACTTCCAGGTATTTTATATTATCTACAATTATTTTTAATGGGACTTCTCTTTCAATCTCTTGCTGTTGGTCTTTATTGTCAGTATAAAGATTTGCTGATGATTTATTTTATATCCTGCAACTTTGCTAAAACTGTTAATTGTTTGAATTAGTTTTTTAGTTGACTCCCTAGGATTCTCTAAGTATACCATCATATCATCTGCAAAGAGTGATAGCTTTACTTCCTCATTGCCGTTTCCAATTCCTTCCATTTTTTCTTCTTCTGTTATTGCTCTACCCAGAAGTCTAGTACAATATTAACTATTAATGATAATAGGGCATCCTTGCTTCCTCCTAATCTTATTGGGAAGAATTCTAGCCTATCTCCATTACAAATAATGTATCTATCCTTGTACCTACTTTATTATTCCTGATAATAACTCCTAAAGATATTTCTTGTTTGCAAATCCACTTGGGGAACATCCCTAACCATTTGAGGCTGGTTTCATATACAGTAATCACAGCCTCTCCCATCAACCCATTAAAATAGTGGCCTAGAAACAAAAGGACCTAGATATAACCCAACCGAGTTCTTAGCCCCATATGTCAGATGAACTTATCACTCTAGAGTCATGTTGGTGAAGACATGGCATGTGTGCTGCAGCATGCTGGAGGCAGCTGCCTCATCCCTCCTCCCCACCACACCTGAGGGCATTTTTTGCTTGTCCCACCCTTCTATCCAGCAGCCCAGCGTGAGCACTTCCTCCCTCTACTCTCTAGAGTAATGTGGGGAGCTTGCAGGAGGCTTAAAGGTGCAGTTTGGGCACATGATCTCTAAAAGATTTGCCAATGCTGCTCTAGAGTACAATATTATACTTGACAATTACTTGATTTCCATTTGGACTCAATACTTTTCCTTGGACAGTACCTGTGATAGATTCAATTGTGGCCAGAGAAGACTAAAGCCCTGGCATGAGTGAATTATCAGTGACCAGCTGAATCCTGGAAGGATATTGATCCTTAAGACAAGTCAATTTTTTGAGAGAGAGAGAGGAAGAGAGAGAGGAAGAGAGGAAGAGAGAGAAAGAGAGAGAGAGAGAGAAAGAGAGAGAGAGAGAGAGAGAGAGAGAGAGAGAGAGAGAGAGAGAGAGAGAGAAATGTCTGAATTTTTTTTCAGTTCAGTTACAACATATCATTCATTTCTCCCAAGGAAAATTTCAAATGCATTCATATTCCACAGACTCCTTTAACTCTGTGATTTATCATGTCTTTTCAAAATACATCATTAAGATGATCATATGCGTTTATGAAGGCAGCAAAGCTGGAGCCAGAGACTCATTTTGTGATGACATTTCAGCCCCCCTCCTTTTTTTTTTTAGCATAGCACTGTTTTGCCATGATTTAATACTTGTGTATATCAGTTATAAGAAAGTATCACTTTTGATATCCTTGTTTTTTTCCCCCTCTGCTACTGATTGGTATAATTTATATGAATGCTTTAAGCCCCCTGCCGGGCTGAGACTGCTTATAATGCACATATAATTACAAGCCCTTCTTTCCAGCTTTGTGTACTGCTCTGAGGAAAGACATTTTTAAAAGAGCTATTTTAGTTATACTGATGAAATACATATTCATTTTGGGGCGCTCAGTTATTTAGCTATTATTACATAGTACAACTCATCTTTCTTAGCAAGCCAGCCTAGACTAAGCAAAAGAACATGAATTAAATAGCCTGAGGATGAGCAGAATGGGCAACATAGGACATAAAGAAAAGGTAGCCGGCTTTCTTAGTGGAAAACAAGGTTTTCTGGGACACTGAACTGGAACTGAATTTAATTCAATTCCTCAAGCCTTTGTTAATCACCTGCTATGCACAAGTCACAAAAGGTGAACGGTTCGCCTCTGCCCTCAAGGAACTTACATTCTTCTGGAGAAATATAACATATACAGAGACAGACAAATACAAAGCATATACAGTGGTATATGCTTCGAGGTAAGCATTTGAACTGGTGTTTAAAGGATAAGTGGGGATTCAGCAGGCAAAGAAAGGAAAGGAGTAGATTCTGCACATGAGGAATGATGTGAGCAAAAGCTTACAATCAGAAAGTGTTGGGCTGTGTTTAAGGGACAGAGAATAAATTGGTTCAGCTGGAGCATAGAGTGCACTTTTGTTGTTCAGTTATTTCAGTCATGCCTGACTCTTCATGACCTCATTTGGGGTTTTCTTGGCAAAGATGCTAGAGTGGTTTGCTATTTCCTTCTCCAGCTCATTTTACAGATGGAGAACTGAGGCCAGTGGGGTTAAGTGACTTGCCCAGGGTTACACAGCTACTAAGTATCTGAGGTCAGGTTTGAACTCAGGAAGATGAGTCTTCCTGACCTCAGATCTCTTACTCTATCCACTGTGCCACTTAGCTGCTCTAATAGAGTGCATAGAACATAGAAATCAATCAACAAATATTCATCAAGCTCTTACAGTGTGCCAGGTATTGTGCTACACAGAAAAAAAAAGTGAAGAGCTTACACTATAGCTAGGGGAGATTACATGGACTTTGGTGAATTCTTAGGCCATTAAAGGTTAAAATTGAACCAAGACTTTTGGGACATCTTGTTTAGGTAGATACAAAATAAAAACTGTGTAATTTATTGTCAGGGTGGGGTAGTGGAGGGGAGGGGAGGGGCACTTGTCATAGAAGCCTGAAAGGTAAGATAGGACCAAATTGTAGGAATCCTTGGATACCAGGCAAAGAAGCTTCAATTCTACTAAATAAGTAATCTCTGAAGATTTTTGAGCAAAGGCATGACATAACCATTTTATTCTACTGTAGCACCCAACACAGTGGAGGTTCTCAGCAAGGGCTGGGTAGATGACTGGTTGGTTAGTTGAACCATACAGAATATGGTTTCATGTAAGAGGTCTTAGAGATTATAGTTCATAGGCAGGAATCAAAGTCCAAGACAAAGTATCCTCTGACCCTCTGATGATGCTTTCATCTGGTTGCAGATCTTTCTAGTCCTGTACTATGAGATAAATCAATGATCACATGAGAGAATATTTTTCAAGAGTTTAGTACAGTGCCGTGCATGTAGTAGGCATTAGATAAATGGTTGTTCCCTCCCCTTTCCTCCCTTTTCTTTTTCTCTCCCCTCCCAATGCTGCACCAACCATTGCTGCAGTCACCCAGGCAGGGGAAAAGCAGCATCACATTTCCTAGATTCTGTAGGAGGCTTTTGCACACGTAATCATGTCAGAAGGGAAGACAAGGACAGACAAAAAGCAAGATGCAAACTTATCCTTAAAAAAATGCTGGTTGACACACAATCCCATTCTGGCCTTGTAAATTGTGGAAATTTGTTTGTGAGATGCTCACTTTCTTCCTGGCAGCTCCTCTACATTGCCAATAACCCAAGTTGCCAGCTTGGCACTTTTAAAAGGAATTTTGTTGGGTATTTTTAGTTGCAAAATGGGGCAAGGAAGCAGCCTTCCCAGGGTATGGGGAAGGACTAGGTTGAGAGAAGAAGCCTAGGGCAGGAATGTTAGGGAAACAGAGCCCAGACATAAGATGGTCATGGCTGTCACAGGAAGCACTGGGTCCCCAGCTGCTCCTTGCCTCTAGGGAGGGCAATGACTGTAGCCTGCACATGGGCCTTACTGACATCACAAACAGTCTTGGAGCCAACCTAGAAAAGAAATTCAATCTCTACTACATATACTTTTAGTGCACAAAAACTCTGATGCCCTGCAAATGAAAAACAATGGTACCTGGCAGATTTTAGTATGCTGGTTATGACCTGGGCCCTATGCTATTCTGCCTTTTCATTAAGAGACAATAACAACTTCACATTTATTTAATGTTTTAATTCCGAAAAGGACTGTACACAAAACAGTTCTGTGAGGTGGATAATACAACTATTATTACATTCATTTTACAGATGAGAAACTGAGGCCCAGAGAGGCAAAATGGTTTGCCTTGTATCAATCTGCTGTTAAGCATCTGGATCAGGAGTCAAACTTCTGTCTTTTGACTCTAAGCTCTCAGTTCTTCCTGCGACACCATGCTTCCTCTCAAGAGCTTACTTAAGAGATTTACAGATGACAAATTATCAATAAGGAAAGGTTTGATGCTCCTCTTTCCCTAACAAATTCCAATCTTCTCTTCCCCTAATCCCTGTCACTCAGCATCACTACCTCCCTAAGTGAAAGGAGATAGCTGTGAGAAAGTAAAAAAGACGTGAGATTTAGAATGAGAAGAACTAACTCAGACTCCAGCTCCAATCTCAGGAGTGGTGTTTCATTGAGACACTCTGGAGGAAATTAATTCACTTGTCTGGGCCTCAGAATCCTCATCCATGGAGTGGGGATAGCAATACTTCCACTAGCTATTCCATAAGGTGGAAGGGCCAAATGACCTAGTAAATAAAATGACTGGTAAATTGTAAAGTGTTATAAAAATATTGGCAGCTAGATTGCATAATGGTTAGAGCTCAAGGCCTGTAGTTCAAATCAGGCCTCAGATACTTACTAGCTATGTGACCCTCGACAAGTCACTTAACTCTGTTTCACTCATTCTCTTCATCTATAAAATGAGCTGGAGAAGGAAATGGCGAACCACTCCAGTGTCTTGCCAAAAAAATCCGAAATCACAAAGAATCAGACTTGACTGAAATGACTTGGCAACTACCTAACAAATAAAAATGTTTATTATTATTATTATTATTATTATTAAGATAGACAGATTGAGGTACAGCATAAAAAGGTAGCCTCAAAGGCGAGTCTTCTTGTATTGGATATGTGACCCTGTGCAAATGGATTTAACCTCCTCATGCTCTTGACAGCTCTTTAAGTCTGCAGAGAAGATGCTAATCTACATTGGAAATAGCCTTTCCTCCCCAGGAGTTCCCTAAACCAATGAATCACAAGTCCAGTCCTCATATCTATCTTCTGTCTTTGTGGCCTCTCCCCATAGTCTCATGCCCAACTCATCCCTTTCCCTTCCTGGTCCTTATCCTCAAAGATCTTGAGATGGAAGAGATCTCAGTGGCTATCTAATCCACCTCTTTCCATTTTGTAGATAAAGAAACAGGTCCATGGAAATGCAGTGTCTTATCCAAGGTCACAAAATGATGAGCACCAGAGGTACAATTTGAACCCAAGTCTGTTCTCTAATTCCAGAGCCAATGTTTCTGCTGTTCCACACAGTTCATTCCTTATGACATGCTTTCCGAAAGCCCTGTTTTATTGATAAACAAATCCTCTCTGCCTCAGTTTGTTACTCGTGTACTCTTCCTGCCTCCTGGCATTAGCCAGTACTTACTTTTACCCTGAAGATACAATTTCTCACCTGGCTATTTCTTCTCTCATGTCCAGGGTCAGGGGAGTGCTCATATTCCCTGTCTTCCACTGTCAGTTACAGATTCTTGATCTATCTTGTCGCTCAACATCCTGTCTTCGAAGTTCACAAACATCCATGTGTCCAGATGCTTATTGCTGTCATCTTCTGGACTGCAGACACTCTTCTAGATTATTTGATGGCTTCATTGCCTGACTTGAAGTTTTTCCTTTGTCACCTCCTGCCCATCTTGGTGACTTCAGTCATCATATTGGTGTCACACACAACTCTCTGGCATTTCCTTCCTCAGTTACTGTGGCTAAGCTCTCACTCTACCTCCCATCACTCACAGTGGTGATCATACCTTTTCACTTAACATCAGTTGAAACTAATCTATCCTAAAGATTCCACATTTTGAAATTCATGTTTTGATTGACAAGCTATATTGCTCTTCTATCTTTCTTGATCCCTTATTCCTCCTAAATCTGCCTCGTTTGGGACCTTTTGTTTCTCATTCATGATCAATATTTACTTCTTTCCTTCATAATTTTGACACTTTAGTCAGCTATTTTTAAAAGTGATTATCATTTCTTTCATCGTTGAAACCTTTGTCCTTTTGTCTTTGTCCTTTATCCTTCTCCCCCTTACATAAGATGAGGATAAAAACAACAACCTTATATAGTGCTTGCTATGTGCCAAGAACTGGGCTAAGCTTTTTCCACTTCTCATTTTGTCCTCACAACAACCCTGGGAGGTAAATGCTATTATTATCCCCATTTTACAAATAAGGAAACTGAGGCAAACATAGGTTTAAGTGACTTGCCAAGGGACTAAGTGTCTGAGCCAGAATTTTACTCAGATTTTTCTGACTCCAGGTCCAGCAGTCTATCCTCTGTGCCAACTAGTTTTATTTTGAGGATGAAATGAGGCAAATATTCTGTAATCATAAAACATTATATAAATGTAATAGTTCTACTGTTCTCAGTCCTGGTCAAATGACTTCTGTTCCATTCTAGGTGCCATGTTTTAAGAAGTACATTGATAGAGGACACCTAGGTGGCTCAGTGGATTGAGAGACAGGTCTAGAGACAGGAGATTCTTGTTTCAAATATGGCCTTAGATACTTCCTAGTTGTGTGACCCTGGACAAGTCACTTGACCCCCATTACCTAGCCCTTACCACTCTTCTGCCTTGAAACCAATACACAGAAATGATTCTAAGGCAGGAGGTAAGTGTTTAAAAAAAAGTACATTGATAAGCTGACAAGTGTCCAGAAGAGTGGAACCGAGGTGATAAAGCACCAAAAAACAATACTGGAATGGGAGAATTTTAGCCTAAAGGATAGAAATCTAGGGGGTATGTTATAACTGTCTTCAGATATAAGAAATATCTTCTCAAGTAGGAATTAATCTTGTTCTGTGTTAGGTAGCAATGTATAGAGTGCTGGACCTGGAGTCAAGAATACCCGAGTTTAAAGTTTCAGACTCTTACTAATTGGGTGATCCTGGGCAAGTTAACCTCTTTCTGCCTCAGTTTTCTCATATGTAAAATGGGGACAATAATAACATTTACCTCCTAGATTTGTTTTAAGAATCAAATGAGATAATATTTGTAAGGCAATCTGCAAACTACTTCAAGTGGAATGAGCCATTAAAGATATTAAAAAGGTGATTCTTGTTTCACATATAGTTTAGAACCCTCCCTGAAAGTGATTCCAGTTAGTTTAGAAAGGACTGTGTCTCCTGATTGTGGTGTCTCATTCAGCCATTCTTGGAACTCTGCAGATGTGGCATTCCTGAGCATCTGTTAATATGAAATCAGAGGAACAGTTGCCAACACATATCCATGTTCCAAGAGGCAGATATGTATTGGCAACTGATGAAGATTTAATCTGGATCTCATGACTGTTCTAAAAACACCCATTCCAATAAGCAGTATAGGCTTTCCAGTCTTCCTAGGACCCTAAGCTTCTCTTCCTTCCAGGAAAATTTAACAGTAGACTAATTTGAGATTCAAATATAGTGAAAATGACCAGAGTAGGAATGAAGGCATATTACCTCTTGAGGTAACCTTAAGCAAGCCACTTCCTTCTTTATCTCACCTTAAGGCCTTCATTAATTTCTCCAGTCCTGTCTCCATTTTCTGACTTCCTATAGTACTGAGAATCTGTCTCACATGAGGTAGAATTTACTTATTCTTTTGAGCTGTTTGGTGGTATATATTGTATGTTATATGATGTACTGATCATATAACATACAATATATAAAACATACAATATATATAAAACATACTATATATGTATATATGTGTATATGTGTGTATATATATTATATATGTATATATATATATACACATATATATATATACCTTGTTGCAGAGTGATGGGAACAATATAATGGGTTCTCCAGTAAAACAGAGATCATATCTGATGTTTAGTCTTAATCTCATACAGAACTTAGTACAATACCAAGCACACAAGTAAAACTCAATAAATATGTTAATATGTAAAGGATCAATGATTTCCTCTCTATGGGAATGTCCACTATCAACTCATCTATAACTTCATAGATAAGTCTTAGAGAAGTTCAAAGAATTAAGTTGCTTGCCTATGGTCACATAGCATTTGAACCCAGGCCTTCCTTACTCTAAGACTAGCCCTTTCATCTACTCTATCACATTGTTTCTTCTCAAAAAATACTTATTGATTGAATGATTTACCCTGTAACTGGCTTCTTCAATTTGGTTCTCACTGGCCTGCAGCCCTCCCCTGATTTGGAATCATAGAGGCAAAAACCTGGAAAGAAACCTTACAATCTTCTAATTTAACTCCATCAAGTTTCCAAGTAAGACAACTAAAGCCTGAGGGGAAGAATGACTTATCCAAGGCCAGATTGCTATCTAATGAAAAAACTAGAACCAGAATTCAGGTTTATAGATTCTTATTTTCCATTGTATTTTATCCTGATATTAACCCAGGAGATAGATGCTATTATTAACCAAATTTTACAGATGAGGAAACTGAGACAGGGGTTAAATAATTTGCCCAGAGTAACATAGCAGCTAGTAAGTGTCTGAGATAGGATTTGAATCCTGGTCCTCCTGATTCCAGGCCCAGTACTCTATTCATTATATCACCTAGCCACCTTACCACCCCACTTAGTGATTCTAGAACATCCCAAACTTATGTTATTAGATTTAAAACAGGAAGAAGATGTGGAAATCAGAGTCTGGATGTTCAGTCATCAAAGGACAATGGCCAGCATCAGCATCATGGGCAGAAAAACCTCCCTTTTCCTGTCAAATAGCCATGACTTGGATACAAAGTGTGTTTCTAAAGCCCACTTCCTGTTCACAAAGCCCAACTCTGCCTGGCAAGCATAGGGTGATTTGGAAAGACTTTGGCATCCCTGCTGGTAGACAGTGATCTGTTGACTTGAGAATGATCCAGCTCTTGGGTAAGGAGTAGCTGCAGAAGTGAAAATTGTCTTCAGCACCCTTTGTTGTTCTTTCTAGCAATGGATAGCTGAATTTCAGTTTCCAGACCTTTGGATCAGCAAGATTGACCCCTCCCCCCAGAGTTTAGGGGTTCAGAGGAAGCTAGTTGGGTATTCTAGACAGAACACACACTGATAGATTTTTGGATAGAAGAAATGTCTCTCCCCCTACCTCCAACCAAGAGACAATAAAATGAATATATATATATATATATATATATATATATATATATATAAGTCGTAGCCATGTTTTAAACCACTGAGTCTGACAATGAAGGCCTAGATCAGCCTGTACAGCTGTCACACCAACTGAGGAGAGAAAAGGTACTACTGGCCACTAAAAAGATGAATTTCATATAAGCATGACCCTAATTCCTGATGACAAGCTGGAAGGAAACAGGCACACAGTTGCCTTGTATCCATTAATTCCATCTCAAACCCTAGAATCAAATGAAAGATAAATACACAATTTGGAACAAAACTAGGAAAGATTTTTTTCTACTTCATATGTGGACATATGACACACATATGTGTATATGTATATAGAAACATATCTACTATATGCTAGTATGTAGCCACATACATAAATATACTATGTCAATGATAAAAATGGCAAACACAGTCAAAGACAGACCTCTATGGTATTTATTAAAGACATTCCAAAATGACATCAATCTATTTGCTACTTTTTTGGTTCAATCAGTCAACCAGTTCTGAATTAACGTAACTATAGTTTTTTATATTGTTCCATCCTACATCTCTCAATCTTATTCAGAAACATAGCATGAGATTCTTTGTTGCATTGAATGTTGCATTGAAATCTAGATAAGCTGTAACTATAGCATGCTTATTGGTCTAATAATCCTGAGGGGGAAAAAAGAAAATAAGGTTAGACTGGCATGTTTTATTTCTAATGAAGGCATGCCAACTCTGCAATCACTGCTACCTTTTCTAAATGTTTACTTACCAGTGCTTTAATAATGAATGCATTATCGAATTTGCCAGAAACCAAAGTCAAACTCACTGAACAACAATTTTCATATTCTATACTCTTCTGGTCTCAAAAATTTGGACATTTTCCCCATTTTAGTGCTTTAGTACATTTTTTGCTTTCGATAGTTTTTCAAAAACCACTGATAAGAGTCTATAAATACCGTTAGCATTTTGAGTTATAGGTTCATAATAACTTGATGTTGTTGTTGTTGAGTCATTTCACTTATGTCTTACTCTTTGTGACCCCATTTGGGCTTTCTTGGCAAAGATCCTGGAAGGGTTTGCCATTTCCTTCTCCATCTCATTTTACATATGAAGAAACTGAAGCAAACTTGGCTAAATAATTTACACAGCTAATAAATGTCTAAGGCCATATTTGGACTTGGGTCTTCCTGACTGGGCCTACTGCTCTATTCAGGGTATGACCTAGATGCCCCAACCTGATATAGTTTCAATAAAAATTGCTTTGGGCCTCTAGCTAGGAAAGTTCCTAACATTTAAGTAGAAGTTGGTTCTCTGTCTAATTTTTTTTTTTTTATTAAACCCTTACCTTCCATCTTGGAGTCAATACTGTGTATTGGCTCCAAGGCAGAAGAGTGGTAAGGGTAGGCAATGGGGGTCAAGTGACTTGCCCAGGGTCACAGAGCTGGGAAGTGTCTGAAGCCAGACTTGAACCTAGGACCTCCCATCTCTAGGCCTGGCTCTCAATCCACTGAACTACCCAGCTGCCCCCTCTGTCTAAATTTTCATTTATATCTATCTCTATTTACCCCTTGATACCCCTTTGTAGTTGAGGCAAAATTTGAGTTACTAGAAACATTTGGATGATTTAAGTAGCAGATTATATTGTAGTGCTTGTGGACTGGCAACTCCCAGAGGGGAATCTAGGGAAAGAATAGATGATTTCTTAAGACTTCCCTCATTCCTTGAGTACTGAGAGTACTGGTGTTTTCAGACTAAGTCTTCTACTCTGAGATGTTTATAGAGCCAATAACTCTCTTCAATATCTTCTTTCTTTACTACAATGCAATTTTTATCATCTCTTTCCCCTTTCACAGGCTTATTCTAGGATTGACATTTTTTTGGCTCAGTTCTATATGGTCTTACTTCCTCCTTTATACTTCCAAACTCTCAGAATATCTATCTGGTTCTAAGATAACGTCTCTCTCTTTTATATGAATTCCTGAGGGTATAATCAGCTCTCTCTTGATTCAGGAGTATGCTGGAACAAGTCCTAAACAGAGCCAATTGTTAAATTTTCAGTTTTAGTATTTACATTTTAGAAATATGCAATCAATACAAATCAGAGCTTGATTTATTGTTTGTTGATTGTTTAGAGTGGAGAAAGTATTAATAATGCAGATTAAGTTTAAAAATGTGTGTACATACATTTGTTTAAATTGTTAAACATTTACCAGTACACTCCTGTATTGCTTTATAAACATTGCTTGAGCTCAGCAGAAATGCAATAGAAAGATCAGAGAATTAATTCATCACTAGATTAGAGGCTTGGTGGCTGAAGGCTAATAATAATAATAATTGGCATTTATACAGCTAAAGTTTACAAAGTGGTATGTATCCATTATATCATTTTAGCCACACATCACTGCTTTGATTGATTCAAGAAGTCATACAGGCCCTGTTCACACTCAGTTCCAATTGATTGATTCAATCAAGAAGTATTCTTACCTAAACAAGATAATTAGTTTTAACTGGGTAGGATAAACAGTGGAACCTTAGCCTTATATCGTGATCACAGGAGTAGTAGAATGAAAGCTAGGAGAAACCTTAGAGATCATCTTGGCCAATCCCCTTATTTTATATAATGAAACTGATGCCCACAACCTTCACATGACTTGATCATGTTTCATAGTTAGTATATGGTAGACTCTGGGTTCAAACCCATATTTTCTAACTCTAAATCCAGTGCTTGAAAGCTCTACATTGTGCTGATATCTCCCAATGCTTTGCCCTCCTCATAGCATTTAGAGTTTGTAGGTTTATTATATTTCCCTTCTAAACTCCTTAAGGACTGGGACTGTCTTATTTATCTTTGTATCTCCCTCAGGACCAAGCATAAAGTAGATGTTTAAGAAATATTTGTAGAATTGAATTAATTTTGTCTCCCACTAGCATGTATTTGTAAGGTAGTTAGGCCAGAGTTGTAGGACAGCCCCTGCGGTATGGATATAGTGAAGCTTCTTAGCCCTAGGGGGGTGATCAGGCTATGATGGCATTGTACTCTAACTGCTGAGCTAAAGAGATATCTCCTTATTTTCTGTCCTTTTCCCATGGGGTATGTTTGGTAGTTTGGACTGCCCACCTAAATAAAATTATTTATTTCCTCTAGTAATCCATCCTAAGTATCTCTATCCTCAGCTACAGTATATTTGTCCTCCTCAGAGCCTTCAGACCTTTCAGAGGAACAGAAAGGTCAGCTGCTTGAAAGGTCCAGGTATTCTTTGTACAGCACACCTGATGGAAAATAGTACTGTACTTTCTTAGGCTCTATTCCAGAGTAGGAGAGTGAGTTGGCATGACATGTGATAGATTTGGAAACTGAAAGAAATTCATACTTCATTAAGGTGTGGAGGTGACTATAGAAATGGAGCAACACAGAACTTTGGAAGGAATGTTAGAAAGACTTGAAGGTGAGCCTGGTGAAGAACAAACTACATTTGCTGTCTGATGATCATCCTAAATTCCAAAAGACATTATCAGAAGTCCAGCTGCAGCATGACTTCCAGAACTCTCACTAATAGAATCTTCAGTCCTCTAAGCATTGCCTTAAAAAAATTTGAAAAAGTATTTATTGTGAGCCATGATTTTCTGGAGTGGAGGAGAGACAGGAATACAGGGGAAATTTTAGGTGGTGTAAAAGTAAAAGATAGTAACAAAACTTATTTTTAAAAAGGAAGCAGATTTGAGACATTTGCCAGGTTTTTTTTCTTTTTTAGGAAGGAAAGCAGAATTTTAAGCCTTTATTTTTGGACACCATCTCTTTAATAATTTACTCATTTTCAGTGACTATACTTTGAGATACTAAGGTCTGTGCCCTAATGCGTTCATGAATTATGTGTTCATTATTCCAGTATAGCATAAAAAGCATCTTGGTGCCTGGAAAATCATTCATGTAATAAAACTTTGTCATTTATTCATTTTAATACAATAACCGTTTTGTATCATGTTGTGAGTGTTATTATAGAGCCTTTGATGATGGCAATAACATGAAGAGACAGTCATTTTTATAGCAAAAAATTATTGCCGTGTTTAGATTATCAAAATTCTTACTGGGGCATTAAAGTGAAAACTGATAAAGAAAAGAAAGTGCAAACCAAGACACCTGTAGTTCAAGGGCTCTTCCCAGGTTTCTGGGCTAAAAAAGAGGCATATGACCTCATTGCATCAGTCAATGAACTTTCATCAACTCATCCTGCTCAGCTCTATGTTTAGTCTGGAAAATAATCCAAGTTAACTCAGACAAAGGGATGAAAAATCAAGTGTCTGATTATCTGGAGAACTGAATCATTATGGACAGCCTATCTTAATTCAATTCAGTTCAACAAGAATTTATTAAACACTTACCCCATGCAAAGGACTGAGAGCCAGAGATCCAAAGACAAAAATGAAGCAGTCCCTGACCTCAAGGAACTTCCATTTTTCTGGTGAAATATAACTTGTAAGCAGATGGGTAGATACAAAGTATATACAAAGGTCTAGGCTTTTTTAAAGAAGTATATTAACAAGATTGATCTGGATCAGCAAGATCTAGAAGAAGACAACCCAGAAAGTCAAGGGCTTCATGTCCATGCCCATGTTGATCCGTTGGAGCAACTGGGGATGTTTGACTTAGCGAAGAGAAGAGTCAGAATGGACAAAATGGCTTTTCTCAATGCTGAAATATCAGTCCAGGTGAAGGGGATGTAGACTCTAGTTTTTAAAGCCCTTTTCTACACTTTCTACCCTTATCTTTCTAATATTCTTATATTTTACTCCTCTTCACATACTCTACAAAACAGCCTTCTTGCTATTACTTGCATTCAACATCCTACTTCCTGAATCTGTATCTTTTCACTGGATGTCTACCATGACTGCAATCCTCAACTTTCTTCACTTTCAGTTACTCATTTCCTTGACTTACTTTAAAACCCAGCTCAAATACCAATTAGCATAGGTCTTCTATCATCCTTCCTACTGCTAGTCCTTCCTTCTAGGTCTACTTCTCCTCTATTCCATACATGTGTCTTATATGTATATCATTATTTTCATGTAGTCTCCTCCAATCAAAAATGAGATCTTTCAGGACAGAGATTATGTTTTTGCCTTTCTTTGTATTCCCATAATTTAGCATTTAATAAATTCTTCTTGACTGGCTTATTAACTTATACACTTATTTTCCCCCAAAGGACAGAACCAAGAATCATGGTTGAAACTTAAAAAGAGGCAAATCTATCTTTCTATCTATCTATCTATCTATCTATCTATCTATCTATCTATCTATCTACCTACCTACCTATTTATCATTTCTATATCATCTAGTATCATTTCTCTATCTTCTCTCTTTTATGTTCTGTTATCTATCCTTTCTATATATGCCAAATAGCACATGCATGGGAAATACACACAATATAGCAAATATTCTTGACATAAAGAAAAATTTCCTAAATAATTAGACCCATCTAATCATGGAACAGACTGCTTCAAGAGGCAGAGAATTTCCCTTTATTGGAAGTCTTTAGGAAGAAGCTGGATAATTAATTGTTAAATGTGGTATAATAAGGATTCATTTTCTCGAATGAAATGGACTAGATGGACTTTGAGGTCACTTACAATTCTGAAATTCTATGATTCTGTAATGTTGGGGAGGGATATCATTAAAAGCTGCAGAAGTAAGGAAAAACTTCATGTAGGGAGTGTCTCCTGAACTGAACTTTGAAAGGGGAAAGAGATTCTAAGAGGCTAAGATAAAAAGGATGAACAAGAGAGGCCCCAGAGGTGAGTGTCCTGGGACAACCCTTTGGATAATTATATAAATGGCTATAAAATTCCTTTTTTCTTCATTAGGAATCATGCTGATCATGTGGATTACTACCTCCACCCCTGTCTCTCCTCAAGTCATAGAGGAAACAAAGGAAAAGATTTATATCAGAGGACAGTAGGGAATTTTCAAAAGGACTAAAAGATTGCTCAAATTCCTCTCTTCTATTTTCCTATCTGTTAATAGTAGAATTCCTCCTAGAGCCAGTGGGGTAAAACTTAAAAGAGAAGGCTAGTGTCCAGTAAGCAGCTGTAGATTAAAGGAAATCACATTGGATTTAGAATCAAAGGACCTGGTTTTTATTTCTAAATATTCTACTTGTTACCTTTGTAACTTTTGCCAAGTCACTCTCTGCTCTAGACTATAGTTTCCTCGTTGCTGAATAAAAAAAGTCAGATCAGCAATCCTGATGATCCCTTTACCCTCTTATAAATTACTGAGGACTACCAAGAGGCTTTTGTTTATGTGGATTATAATTAGTGATATTTACTATATTAGAAATTTAAATTTCTTGGTGTTTTAAAAATTACAAAAATAGTTTTGACTTTACAGAGCCCCTGAAAAGATCTTGGAGACTCTCAGAGGTTCACAGACCACATACCTTAAAAATCACAGGACAAGGAGCTCTTTATGACTCTTCTCATTTGGACATCCTAGAATCCTATGATCATGGTAGGATTTCTTCAGAGGCTACCCTCCTGAGTAAGCCTAGTAAGAATCTGGGTTTTCATTCTTTCCTTTTGGAGGGAGAAGCTAATGTGAATCAGCATCTTCTCCATTATTTATAATCCTAGATTCAGCTCAGATTTTTAGTTTGCTGATTCTTATCCTACATTGTTGTTTTGAGCACTGAAAGATATAAAGCCAGTATGTGTCAAAGATGGAACCTGGTTTCAAGGACAACTTTCTATGTATTCCATATTGTTACTTTGATCAAACCTCTAATTATCCCTTCCCAAAATGACTTTATATTTTAAAATATATATTTTACAGTATTTATTTACATATAGAGAGGCAGTTTGCCATCATGGACTAAAAGTTGGCCTCAGAGTCTGGAAGAATTGGATTCAAGGCCCTTTTCTGACACATACTGGCTGTGTAACCCTGGATGAATCTCAGTGTCTATAAATTGCAGAGACTGTACCAGCCTGAATGCATTTCCTTATCCAAAAGTTACCTAAACCAATGAAACCACAGAACTTGTTTCATTTTTTTTCATTGAAATTCCAGCCCATACCAAAGATCTAGTATACAATAGGTGTTTGATAAATGTTTGTTGATTAAATAATTGATTATCAGTGGTATTTCTTCTGGTTACATGAACAACCTTGATGATTCTTTACCAGCCCTGGCAGGAGTAGACCACATTAAAAACCTTTCCAGATCCTTGAAAAGTAGGCACAAGTCCTCTTCGTTTTTCTTTGGATATCTTACTAGGGCTGAACTCTCATAAAGAAGACTGAGAGGGAAAGAAGAACTGCAGTAGTATGAAGTGGTAGGGTTGTTAAAGACGGGAATTTAGGGGGTGGTTCAAGCTCACTTATCTGGTTTAAACCCCTATTGCATAAGTGTGGTGTTTCTCCTATACCTGAGGTCCCCGTGCCCACAGTTAGTTCCAGAAGTCCTTTTTCACACTGCATTTCTCATTGATTACCTCATTGAGTCCATGGTGTCCTCAGAATCAGTGATTCTTTGGCTCAGAGGCCAGGTTGTTGGTATAGCCTAAGACTCTTGGCTCACACTTCTGGAGACTGCACAGAATCCAGGCACGAATGCAGCTGTGTCCCTGGTGCTGGCCAAAATCAGAAGACCATTTGAGAGCCCATTCAAACATCGACCCTTATTGTCCAGGCATAATTACAGATACCTTTAGGAAGCCAAAGGAACCAGCTCAGCCCAGTGTTTGTTCATGGAGGAGTGGTACATGCCACCTCCTTTGATTGTCCTGGGGGGTCAGTGGCTTTGCCCAGAGCACTGAGCTATGAAGGCCAGAATTTCCCCAATTAGTTCCTTCTTAGCATCGCTCTGCAGTTAACCAAAGCTCCTCATGGCCTGGTTCCTGATATCCAATTTGGCAAGATGCTACCCCTTACTCCACCTTGGCATAGTTCCACTCTCCCCTTCTACCTCCCCAAATGACAAGTGGATGCTTTCTACACAACAAAAGTGAAGTCATGGTTGGATTCTCTGAGTTAGAAGCCTGTGAATGCTATTTGAAGGTCACTACAGATTAGATTGTCACTTATAGACCAAGAGAAATAAAACGCTTCTTAAAAACTGTTCCCTCTTTAAAATAAATAAACAAAAGGAGACACACACACACACACACACACACACACACACTCGACACCAGTGACTAGACTGTCATCATAACTTCTCTATCTTGAACTTTCCTATACATTTTTTACTTTTAAAAAGGCCTTTTGTTAAACATAAAAATGATAATTAATGAATTTTCTAAGTTAGATTATTCATTATTATAACTGTTATCTCTGGTATCTAAGTCATCCAAAAGGATCACTTACATTTCAGTAGGTCAGATTCCCTATTGACTCAATAAGAACTCTCTCTCCATTAGACTGCTCAGGGCTTTCACACTTAAAATTTACATAGTGGATACAAAATGCTAAATGAAGAAATCTTTTTTTAAAAAAAGGGAGTCGATAGGATCTAAATTCAATATGGACTCTGACACCCTTCCTCATCTGACTCCCCTGCCCTTCCCTTCCTATGCATTCTATGTTGCTGAAAACTCTCCCTCATCAAAGGACACCCTCATGAGCCTGAATCATATTAAATTTGTTTTTGGCCAATTCCTAGAGGGTCTCTTTCCCCTTATCATGAAAGCACTAAGTACTTAATCTACTTACTCCTCCTTACTGGTCAGATCATCTTATCCAGATATGAAACTCATTGTGGGACTATAGGCAAATCACTTAACCCTTCTGACATTCAGTTTCTTCATCTATATATACTGGAGTTAATAATACTTACATTACCTCACAGGGCTATTTTGCAGAAAGTACTTTGTGAGCCTTAATGTGCTATTGAAATGTGATTTATTACTATCAGATCATGACCAGAGCAGCGAGGAGAGACAGAATTGCATAGTGGATAGAGTACTGGACTTCAGGACTTAGCAGTCATGTAGTGGAAAATGTCATTGATTTGAAATCCACAGAACTGGGTTTCCCCATCCCAATTCTGGAGCTTGCAATCTGTGCGACTTTCAACAATTCATTTAATGTCTCTGGGCTTCAGTTATTTTACCTTTAAAATGAAATAGCTGGACTTGATGACCTCTGATATCCCTTCCAGCTCTAAATCTATGATTCCGCACCAAAAGAACTAGGTTTTATCTGATATTTAATAGCTATGTGATCTTAGGCAAGTCACTTGATATCTCAGAGCCTCAAACAACTCCTTAAGAAGATATGCAATCTGCATTTGAAAGAGAATTCCCAAATATATTAAATCATGGTTCTCTAATGAACCGCACTGTGCCTCGTTCCATTCTTCATGTCCTTCTGTCTTCTCTAGAATAGAATTGGGCACCCTTTCCCTAAAAGGTCACATTCTAGCTTTCTCCTTACTGCCAAGTCATCCCCTTCTTTCTTTTCCTCCATGAAACACATGGAGCACAGGGCAACACACCCAAGCACAAATGGACGCACATGAAGAAAAAGATTTAAAAAAAAAAAAAAAAGTAGGCACGAGGGAGAAGCAACCCAGAAAATTGTTTAAAGTTAGAAAAGTCTAAAATTATTTTGGTGCACTTAAAAAGCTATTTTTTAAAGGGCAGGATGACTCTCTTAATATTTATGGATGCTCAATGTATGCGGAACACCTGCCTGGCAGGGATTACCGTATCTGACACCCACAAGAATTGTTCACAAAGTTTGCCAGCTTAGAAGTAAATAAATGTGTTTTCCTCTGCAGCATGAGCACATTGATGTCAGTTCTTTTCATAAGTAGGATGTTTCTATGCTGAGTGAATTTTATATAATAAAGGCAGCTCCTGATTATGCATTAAAATTACTTATAAGAACAACATCAATCCACTTAATTTTAATTGAAGTTTATTGAATACCCATAGTATATAAGAACCTGTACCAAGTACTGAGAAGGAATCAATGGTGGGCAAGATAAGACATGTCACTGCCCTCAAGATGCTTATAATACAATATATGGCATGTGCAAATAATTATATAATCATAATAATTAATATTTGGAAAGGACCAAACATGTCTTCCTGTTCAGCTTTCTTCATCACAAAATCCTAAATTTAAAGCCTAGAAAAATTTTAGAAGTCCTTGAACCCAACCCCCTTATTTTGTAGTCTGGGAAATTGAGGTTAAATGACTTGCCCATAGTCCCACATATATGTTCAGAAAAAGGTTTTGAACTCAGGACTTCTTACTCCAAATACAATGATCTTTCCACTACAATACCTTCTTTACATCTAAATTATATATGTTATTGGGATATTTTAAGGAGAGTTAACTTTTTAGGATAACTACAAAACTGCTAGGTGAAAAAAAGTCATTAAAAATAACTTTATTTGCATTAATATTACCTGTTCACACACTTCCCCCAACCTCTTTACTTCCTCTGGATGTTTTAGTAATAGCAGACTCTAGACATATTCCTTGATGTTCAGATTTATGATTTATTCTCTAAGTGTATTTCCCTCTGCTTTTGTGGCTGTCCCAGAACACAAAGGTCTCCAAAGACATTCATATCTAGTTCTCTCACCTTGGCCAATGGCATCAGCTTATTGGGAGCTTGATACCTAAATGACTGACATGGTTTGAAATGAAAAAAATTACTTCTGATGCTTACAAAGATGAATAAAATCAAAGAAGAAATTATCTCCCCTGGCTACACAAATTAAATGAACTGATGCTGTGTGAGAAAGCAAAGAAGAATTAAAACGGAGCAACAAAGTGGGTATCGTTAGGGAGTAAGATGTTTTATCCTGGAGAGATAACATTCCTGTTGCTCAGTTCCCTAACCTGACAGTTGCCCAAGTTCTGTACATGGGGTGTTTTTTTAGATCATGCTCATTAATTTATTTGGAATTACTCAGCGTGAAAACTTAAGAAAAGAAAGGTCTTGATAAGAAATAGAGTAAGCTGGTGCTGGAGAAAAAAAAAAAGAGAGATGTAGGTCAAAGTTAATCCCATTGCAAGCATCTTTAGAAAAAAATAAATCCTTTAATTCAAAGGTATTATTCATTTGTAGCATTTTTCTATGAAATAATTCTGAGAAGGCAAAGTAGATTATGGATAATGACTTATAAAATTAGAAGGTGAAATTCTGGCTTGGGTTCACCATCTCAAATGGCTTTAGAGTTGAGCCAAGGCCCTTTTAAATATCAACATTGTCCCCAGACCCATACAACTGAGCAGGACCTTGAAGCCCTAAATAATGAAGATATCTTCAGTTATAACAATAATAACAGCAAAAAATATTTCAATAACAGTTTAAGTTGTTCTCAGTACTCTCTTTTCTCCAACCCTAGAAGGCAGGCAGTGGCATTAATGCTTAATCAGCTTATAAATATCAGAGCGTGATCATAGGATCACATATATAAAACTTAAAGAGACCTTAGAGGTCATATGAATCCAAGTATCTTGACTCCAAGGCTAGGTTTCTTTTCTAGAATACCATGCTCTATCTCAGTTCCTCAGCCAAATTTCAGTTCCTAGAATTTGTAGAGAACTTTGTTAGCATACTTATTCAATGCCTATTGTGTATATATGTGTATATTCACATGTCATATTATAAATACAATACTGGGCACTTAGTCCCTGATGATGAAGAACTTGCACTTGATCTAAAAAGCCAAAATTTACACATAGACTTCAATGATGATCCAAACAGTGTCTGATTAAGTGCCCAATAGTGGCTTAGACAGAAAGTATTGTAGGGGTTTAGAGGATGAAGGGATCATGGAAGGCTGAAGTATTCCTGCTGGAGGTGAGATGTGTCCTTATATTCCGAGAATGTCAAGAGAGGATGGGTTGAATTAATACTAACAACAATAAATTCACTGAGCTTTGACCTGGAAAGGCTTAACAATGAATGAGTAAAAACATCAATAGAGCTGGCAACATGGCTCAAAACACTTGAGAGAAAATGTGGAATTTGATCTAATTTACATTGAAATGGTATTGTGGACTATTATTGCATGTATTGTACAATTTATGAGCACATAAAAACACTAAGCAGCATTCAGACTGAATATAGGCAGAACTTCTCTATATTAAAAAACTAAAATGCATTATATTCTTCTTTCAAAATAAATGTATGATTTCTTGAAAAGATCACTGGCAAGTAGAAAAATTGGGACACTGAGGCACTATTGGCGGAGTTGTGTACTAGTACAACCATTCTGGAGAACAATTTAGAACTATGTCCAAAGAGCAATAAAACTGAGCATACTCTTTGATCAAGCAGTATTACTACTAGGTCTATATCCCAAAGAGATAAAAAGGTGGGGGAGAGTACCTATTTATACAAAAATATTTATAGCAGCTCTTTTTGTGGGGGCGAAGAAGGGGATGCTCATCAGTTGAGGAGTGGCTGAGGAAGTTGTGTAATATGATTGTTATGAAGTACTCATACTATAAGAAATGACAAGTAGGATGATTTTTTAAAAACCTGGGAAATCTTGTATGAACTGATGAAAAGCAAAGTGTGTAGAAACAGAAAGCTATTGTACACAGTAGTAACATTATTGTAATGATGATCAACTGTGAAAGACTTAGCTACTCTAATCAAAACAATGATCCATAACAGTTCCAAAGGGTCAATGATGAAAAATGCTATACACCTCCAGAGAGAGACCTGATTAAGTTTGAGTGAAGTTTGAAGTATATTTTTTACTTTATTTATCTTATTGTATGTATATGTTTTCTTTTATAACACGGCTAAGTGGAAGTATGTTTTCCATGGCTTTGCTTATGTAATGAATATATTGCTTGCATTCTCAAGGAGTAGGAAGAATCAGGAGAGAGAGAGATAATTTGGAACTCAAAATTTTAAATGATCAATGTTAAAAGAATTTTAAATATAACTGGGAAATATTTAATGGAATAAAAATATTTTTCAAAAAAAAAAAGAGCATTAGCCTTGGATTTGGAAGACTTGAGTTCTAGTTCAAATGTAATCACTGAGTTATGTGATCTTGTATCAGTCCATGCTGCTAATATTTTGGGACTGAGTATTATTCAATTCTTCTTCCTCTAATAGCCCCCAACAAAAAAGCCTGTTACAGTTACCTAAAAGTATGTTATTAATGGACCAAATCCCACTAACTCACTTAGAAATATTGACTTCGAAAAAAACCATAGTGTGAAATCTTTGGATGTGAAAAATGTCGCCAAGTCTTATTTATTCTAGGTCTACTTTATTCTAATCTATTTCCTCCTCTCTGTTTTCACTATTCTGGTACAGGACCTTATTGCCACCCTCCTGAAAAACTGCAATAGTTAAGAGATCTTCCTGCCTTACCCTCCCATTCCCTATCCTTCCTAACCTTTCCTTCATTCAAATTTCAAAATAATCTCTTTTATACAGGAACCTGATTTTGCCACTCTGTTAAAAAAATCCTTTAATACCTTTCTTTCACAAGTTAATACTCCTTTAAATGATATTTGAGACCTCTCACCATATGGTACCACCCTACATTTCTAGCTCTGTCTCACAGTACTCTCCTCCACAAACTCTAGAATCTAGCCAACTTGGATCATTGAACCACCACCTGTATACTGATGTATTCTACCATGCTACTTTCATGCCTTTAATCACATTGTTTCTGTGCCTATAATAGCCTGGCTTATTTAATCCCTGCCTACCCTTTAAAATTCCAATGAAATCTCATTTATACCATGTGCCTTCTCTGTTGTCTCATACTGTCTCTCTACCCTTAGAAGCAGCCTTTCTTCTCTTGGATTCATCTCATTTAGAACTTTATTTGCACTGTGTTTGTGCATACATCTGATATTATGTTGTTATATGTGTGTGTTTATACATACACATGTGCATACATTTGTACACGTCTTATCCCTCTACTAGGGCAAGCTTTATGAAGGTAGTGTAAAAAGTGAAATTTGGGAAATGTATAAAACTACATTTCCCGTGATCCAACATGGTCCAACTGATTTCCGTCTCCTGACGTCTTGACGCAGGGGAGAGCTTAAATCTCGTGGGTTAGGAGGGAGTGGTCTCTTTTGCCAGTAGGGCTTCCAGGAAACAGGAGACAAAATGGAGGCGGCAGTTTTGAATGCTTACAAGCACGTGGTCTAATGATTTTATCTATCAACATGGCTTTAATTAAAATACTAATTTATATATTTAACCAAGCATCTATCATTTTTCATATTTATAATTTGGCGACCACGGAAATCAGTTGGACCATGTTGGATCACAGGAAATGTAGTTTCATACATTTCCCAAATTTCACTTTTTACAATTCCCCGTGAGGTCCGGCAAAAAAAAAGGTTAGTCCTTTTTTCTTCGCTGGACCTGTAAAAATAGACAACTTCTAAATTTTTCAGGAATTTTGGGGATAAAAGAAATAGATGAACAAATGGTTAAAATTAGACGCATTGACAAAAAACCAATTTGGGGGGGCTGTCCCCCACTGGCATAACAGTGTACAATTAAAACAATACATACAACTCAATTTCAACTCCCCATAGTTCATTCAACTGCACCCCAAAGTTCAAAGTTTGGTCTTCATGGTACAGTGAAGGCTTTTCAGACATCTTCATGGTGTCTTCACCAAAACAAGTTCGTCATCTGGATTCTGGGGAGATGGCAAGATCCTTATGCTGAAATTATTCTCAAAAGAATTTAAACCTTACATTATACAAAACATGCATTTTCTTCTAAGATTTTATAGTAGGGACTATCCCTATCTAAATTTTGTGTTTTTTTTTTAATGGCTAGTACATTATTCTATATATTGAAG
The DNA here is from genome assembly GCF_016433145.1 of Gracilinanus agilis. Lineage (NCBI taxonomy): Eukaryota > Metazoa > Chordata > Mammalia > Didelphimorphia > Didelphidae > Gracilinanus > Gracilinanus agilis. Next base: position 260,910,385 of record NC_058131.1, read on the forward strand.
GTTTCTTCAATTGAATTGAATAAAACATGAAACTGAAATTCTCATGTACTATATCAGGGGAATTTAGCCAAATACAAATATCACAAGATAGCATCTGTAAATTGAGAATTTATTTCTTGACACTAATCCTAAAGATTCAGGAATCCATGCAGATAGAGATCAATTCTGTCTGTGTGCATTTGTACATACACACATCTACACACATCTACATAAATGCCTACCATATTGTTTCTGGGTCTTATTGGCCTCCCCTGAAATAATATCATGCAGTCTAAAAGTTTAGGGTGAGAGGCAGAGGCAGAGAGCAAAGAGAGAGACAGAGACAAAAAGAGGAGAGAGAGAGAGAGAGAGAGAGACAGAGAGAGACAGAGAGAGACAGAGAGAGATCTTGGGAAGAGCAGGAAGGATAGTAATGATGTTAATTGACAGGACTGTTCAAATAATGAATATATTTTCTAGAGTCACAGCCACTAATAGTAGAGGGACTTAGCCTGCTTTGGTAGAAATGAGGAAAGAAGATAGAACAGGCAGACAATGAACAAGGACTGCTTTTTGGAGAAAAAAAAGGAATGACATAGTTACCACATTTAAGGTTCATGGAAAAGAAGAGATAAGTTCACCTTAGCTTAGATGTCCAGTGCAAAGAGATAAAAGTCTAGAGGTCTCACTACTTAGGACCCCAGTAGACACTGGACTTTTTTATTCTTTAAGAGATGACCCAGAAATACATCCAGGCATGGTTTCTAGTTAATAATAATAATAATAATAATAATAATAACAATAACAATAACAATAATAATAATACAAGAAGTATTCATATAGCACTTTAAGGTTTTCAAAACACTTTACATGTTATCCCATCCAAGAAAACGTATCCTACTCAAGTACAAAGAAAGTACCCAGACTCTCCAACTTAAGTATACATGCATGTGTCTAGCTAGCCTATGCTGTATATTCAATTAAAGGCTCAATGTCACCTGACCAGTGGCAGGGTACATTCTTCACCTAGACAATTTGCTTCCAGCCAGAGGGAATATGAATAAGTACACACTTTAGCAGCCTTCTCATTATCTAATATAGCCTACTCTTAGTTCCTCCTGGAGGCTCAAGTACACTTTATATTCTGAAATCAGCCCCAAAACCAGCACCTGAGATCTTTAGTTCACTATCCTCTTGAGTTGGGTTAGTTTTAAGGGGTCAAAAGGGCTTATCCTTGTAATCAACATAAAGTCTTCCTTTCTGCTCTCCACACTGTCTATCAAGTATTATTTTTTGTCTAATCTATAATTCTGTGGGAATCCAAAGGCAGAAAAAATTAATAACTCATGGCATGTATACTCTCTTTTTTACACAGTAATAATAATTCTGATTCTGTCATTGATAGTAAAATAAGCACCTTCTGAATTATAAAATTATTCAATTTCTTCACCTAAGGAGATTGAACTAGATTTTTAACTTGAGGTCTGTGAACTTGTTTTTAAAAAATATTTTGAAACCTTTTTCAATATCACTATTTTCCTTAGTAATCCTATATGTTTTATTTTCTATATTTAAAAGCATTCCAAGACAGAGGCCATGTCACAAAAAAAAAGACTAAAATCCCTGGACTAGATAGCCTCTTCCTTCTAGGACTTTTTAATCTTCCCACCAACTCTACTCATATTAATCAAAACTATTGTTAACTTCATTTTCCCTGCCTTCACAAAAAATCTCAGGAGAGGAGAGCTAACCTAAGAAGAAAGCCTCACATCAGCACATTGTGTGTGGAGTTGGTAAAGACCAGATGTGCCAAGGAAGTACTGACCTCCTTTGACAGTTCTAGTGTCCTGACATTATGTCAGAACCTTAAAACCTTCTAGCTTGTGTGGTGGTTGAGCTGTCTCCTGTGATTACAGTTCTGGATGACTTGAAAACTCCTGAATCTGACATATACATCTTGAAACATGCTTGCTGTCAAAGTCAGCAGTTATTCCTAGAAAAGGGCAGCTCCATCAGGAATGCTCTTGAAGGGGATCTTATATCCAGTGGTATGAACTGTTCTCCTAGGGTATCCCTCCAGAAATTCTCCAGAAGCTCAGAAACGTTCAACTATCATTTTACCCATAAGCTCTTGCCTCTCCACAAAGGATTAAATTAACTGATTTGCTGTTTGGAAGTACTATTGAAATTTGGTAAGCCTCTGGGAGAGGCAGGATAGGAAGCCATTGATCAAAATGTCTTTCCTTTCGCCTTATCCTAGAGAGATAACTAGAGTAAGGGGTTAGACTTTGACCTTAATTCTCTGTTTACCATGTCCTCAAGACATCTACAGTTGTCCAACTCTTTGGGAGTATCATTTATGTCTCGAATATCCTCCCCCTGAACATTGACATGCTAGCCCTTCTTTAAATTAAGGCACAGCTAAAATGCTTCATCTTCCATGAATCCTTCCCTAATCTACTCTTCCTAAACCAAGCTGGTACTAACTCCCTAATATAATAATCTCAGAACTGTGAGGATTTCAGGAAAGCCAAATTCTCTACTAAGCAGTGGTGATACAAATACAAAAGTGAGACAGTCCTTCACCTCAGGGAACTTACTTACTAATGAAGAAGACACAGACACAGATAAGGCAGTTTTCTGGGCTCAGAAGTCAGGTAGATAATGAATTGAGCCATATGGTAGCGAAATGCCATGTTCCAAAAGCAATATTGTATTGAGTTGGTTATGAGAGGCTTTTCCTATGGCTCCATCTTCACCTTTTAAGCCACGGCAATAAGTAACATGCCAAGTCTGAAGTCAGACTCAATTTTCTGTGACCCTAGGCAAATCACTTAACCCTGTTTGTCTCAGTTCTTCGTCTGCAAAATGAGCTGGAGAAGGAAATGTTAGACTACTCCAGTATCTTTGCCAAGGAAACCCCAAATGGGGTCTCAAAGAGTCAGAAATAACTGAAATAACTCAACAACAGTAAACATTGTTGGGGGATGGGGTTCAAATGTGGGCCTACCACCTGTTTTTTGTTTTGTTTTTTTTTTAGTCAGGGAACTAAGAATTGTTTTTGCCTTTTAAAATAAAATTATTTTTAAAGGCAAAAATCATTCTTAGCTCCCTGTTCCTAAAAAAAAGGGAAAAAAAAAGATAGGGACCAGATTTAGCTGTGAGTATAGTTTGCCCGCTTCTGTAGGTCCTTCCTACCCCTTTAAAGCCCAATTCAAATTGTTTCTCCTCCATGAACTCCTTCAGGCCCAATCGGTAATAATTTTCTCCCTTCAAACCTTTGTATATTTAGTGCCTTTAATATATATCATTGTACATTGTAGCTATCTGTATATTTTGACTTGTTTTACTAGATAGGATATTAAAGCTTGTGTCAAATCTATAAATTTGTATCTCCACTCAGGACCTAGAATTCCTGAGCAAACAGCTAGTACTTTTTAAATGTTTGTTTAATTGAATTGTTGTCACTCTTGATGAAGGAAGATAATTTGTCTTCTCAAGCCTATGACCAATTAGCCACATAAGGACTTTTTAAAAACATTTAGGCTGCTTATTAAAAGTTTATACAAGTAATTCGCAATTATTTGAACCCTAGAAAGAGAGGCTCAAGTAATTAAAAGAGCAGATAAACCACCAACATTTATTTACATTTTATTTATACTGCATTAGGCAGTATGTTTGTGTGTTTTCTAATAGATCTATCTTCTTGAATATGTATGGATTAGACTGACATTTAAATTATTTGTATTCCTCTACCAGCACTGATTTGGAAGCAAATAGAGAGATATGCTAGGTAGGAAGAGGAAGTTATCTAGGGTATAAAATGGACTATCAGTCATCCATACAAGTGAGTAATCTGCCCAGGGGAGACATTAAGAGTTAGAGGTTAAAGAGATGAGTTTTTAAAATTAAATAATACTGGCAAACATTGATTGAGGACTCACTATTATCCATTTCTGTCCTAACTACTGGGCAGAGCTGGGGCGGAGGAGGACATGGTCAACATGGAAATAAATTTTAACAAATGTAAATAATTTTAATACAAGAATATACTGCTCTAGGGGCAAATAGACACTTGTTTTGTGTAAGTGGTGCCACTGAAGCTCAAAGACTGTATAGTGGACAGAAATATGCAGAGAATGAAATTTTCAAAACTCGCCTGAAACCCACCAATTCCTTATCTCAACTCTGGCTAGGAGGGATACAAAGATAGCCAAGATGAGGCCCCAATTCCTACCAAAACTCTATATTCCATTAAAGAAGATAAGATTTAAACCTATAAATGTTAAATAGCAAGAGTTCTAAATAACAATTTAAAACAACAAGGTTAGGGATTAGCCTGTGCTTTGCTGATACAAGAAATTTAGATATGAGGAAATAATTTTTCACAGAGCAGCACCTTCTCAGCAGTTTAGCAGTTAAAATTTTACCTTGGGTCACACAGCCAGTATGAGTCAGAGACAGGACTGGAACTGAGGTCTTCTTGGCTTGGAGACTAGCTCTCTGACCACTACACCATGCTATCTCTAAAAGACAATAGAAGCGATTTCACGGACCATAATACATATAAAGAACACACAAGTAGTTGATAATGTGGCACTTCCTAAGTACTTTATTGTATAAGGAATTAAATTTATATAAAATCTTAGTAATTGGAAAGGGCATCAGGGTTCAAACATAACTGAATAGCAATTCTGTCTATGACAACCCCAATAAATAGCAATCCAAGTCCTGCTTGATAATCCATGTTTAATGGGAATTCATTACCTTCCAAGGCAGTCAATTTTTATTTTTGATAATTCTAATTGAGAAGTTTTTCTTTGCATCAAGATATATATCTGCCTCTTTCTAATGCCAGCACTTGGTCCTTGTTCTAAGGCCAAGTCAACCCATCCAATTCATCTATATGAGAACCTTTCAAAAATCTAAAGTCAGCCCTCCCTACTAAGTCATTGGACAAAAAAATCACCAGTTCCTTCATGCAATCCTCATGTAAAAGAGGTTTCCAGGCCCCTTTCCCTCTTCTCACCCTCTTGTGAATATGTTCTATTTGTCATTGCCTTTCCTAGAATGTTCCTAGAACTGAATTCAATATTCCAGATAGATGATCTGACCAGGATAGAAAAAAACAGGACCACTACTCCCCCTTGTTATACTTCCATTAATGCAGGTCAATGTGACTTGAGAATTTATTGGCTTCTGAGCCACTCTGCTGACTCATATTATACTTATAATCCACTCTACCTCTCTTGAGACTTTTTCATGAGTTGTTGCTTCTGATATGTCTTATCTCACAACTATAACTGCCTCTTGTTTCTTTGCTAGTATTATAACACATACTACATAACAGGTACTTACTAATTATTTATAGATTAAATATAGATTGCTTGATTTTGCATTGCCTTTTGTCTCCTCCATTAGAAAGTGAGCTTCTTGAGAGCAGGGACTGTCATTTACCTTTCTTTTTATCCCTAGGACTTAGCAAATACCTGGAACATATTAAGTATTTAATAAATGTTTATCAATTGACTAACTGATAACTTGTGATGATTCAAATATTGAAATCACGTTCCCCTTACAGTGATTCCCAAAGTGGGCGCTACCACCCCCTGATAGGTGCTGCAGCAATCCGGGGGGGGGGGGCAGTGATGGCCACAGGTGCATTTATCTTTCCTATTAATTGCTATTAAAATTTTTTAAAAATTAATTCCCAGGGAGCTAAGTAATATGTTTTTCTGGAAAGGGGGTGGTAGGCCAAAAAAGTTTGGGAACCACTTCGAATCTTGAAGATGCATACAGGAAACTGGTCAGCATCTAGATTAGCAGAACCAACTGACTTGTAATGGCAACCTCTTTTTCTTTTTTTTTTTTTTTTTCATTTTTTTTTTTTAAACCCTTATACTTCGGTGTATTGTCTCATAGGTGGAAGATTGGTAAGGGTGGGCAATGGGGGTCAAGTGACTTGCCCAGGGTCACACAGCTGGGAAGTGGCTGAGGCCAGGTTTGAACCTAGGACCTCCTGTCTCTAGGCCTGACTCTCACTCCACTGAGCTACCCAGCTGCCCCCATGGCAACCTCTTTTTAATTAAATGTGTCATTGATTTTTCTTTCTTACATCATTATCATTTCCTAATCTTCCCCCTCCTCATTGAACCTTCTTCACTTAAAACAAAGAAAAAGTATAGAAATTATATAGTAAACACATGTGACACAGTATATCTGTAGTCCTACATCTCTCTACTGAAAGGAAAAAAAGATTTCATTATCTGTTCTGTGGGGCCAAGATTGGTTGTTGTAATTAATCTGAATTCATCCATCTCTTAGTATTATTTTGAATTGTACTACTATAATCATGTATATTGTTTTCCAGTTTCTTTGTTCACTCTATATCAGTTTGTGCAAAGCTTCCAATATTTTTCTGAATGTGCTATCGTCTCAAGATTTTGTAATGATCTATTACATTCATATATCTCAAGTGATTCAGCCATTTCCAAGTGATAGAATTCACTTTGTTTCTAATGTTTTTTGTTGAAACATATATACAATATATACCCACATAGAAAGAAAGATTGTATAGACCTATGCATATGTGAATATATTATATATAATATTTATACATACATATATAGGAAGAAATATCATACATATGTAGCATATAAATATATATGCATAATATAAAGGAAAAATATTCTAAGTATACATTTGTCATTATATGTATGTAATATGTTTATCTTAAACAGCACTTATTGTAGCTATTATAGACACATAATATACATATATATACACATATATGATTCTTTTTCCTTTTCTTGATCTCCTGAGGGTACAGTTCCAATAATGTAATTGCTGAGTTCAGTAACTGCTCACATAATTCAAAATTGTTTTCCAGAATAATTGGACCAATTCACACTTCGCCAGTAGTGTATTAGTGTACTTCTCTTCCCACAGCTTTTTCAACATGAATTGTTTACATCTTTTATCATCTTTGCCACCAAGCCTTGGACCTTAGGAGCATGAGCTCGGTTTTAGCTTCATGGGGTAGGTCAAGTACTCACAAGCGATCCAGAGAGTAAGATATGAAGACTATTCATGGCTATAGCTATACTTGACCCATATACCAAGGGAAATAATCTATGTCAAAGTGTCTAACCTTGGCAAGGTCAGATAGAGAAGGAAGGACATCTTTGGGGTTCATAACTATGGAGCTATATTGGTTTTCTCTGTGACAGCATGAAAAATCTTTGTGTAATTTTCATATAGTTTAGTATAGTTTAGTTTATATAATAGTATAGTTTATATAATTTTCAGATGATCTACCTAAGAAAAAAATCCAAGACCAACCCTCTTCCTACCATCACCTTTACCCTTATCCTTTTAGGAGACACCTTCTCTCCAATCATTCTCTTGGTATAGAGTAAATCGGACATCAGTCATTATCTCTTTCTATAAATTATAGTCAATGTGTTACTTCTCTAAGGGACATTCACATTTCAAGCTTTCTCTTTCATTATATGATAAAATGCTTTGTCCAGTTTAGAAACATTTTGGGCATGAGCATTCAAGAGAGGAACACTTTTTTGGACATAGGGTACCCACTAAATCAATGAAGGCTATTAGTTATACTCCAAAATATTCTCCAAACATTCAGTAAATATATACCATACTCAGTGATAGACCCTAGGGGAAACACAAAGATTAAGTAAGACACAGAACTTCCTCTCCCAGGATTTACAAGTTTGTAAGAGGATACATATGGACACATAACTAGAAGGATACAATGGATACAAAGGTAAAGGTTTTTATACTTATTCTGACCTTAATGTATTTTTACCATTATTAAGTGAAAAACCTAGTAAACCTGAAAATGAATTGTTGTCATTGACAGGATGAAGTCCTGAAGGATATTGCTGAATTGCAGAATATCAGAGTTGAAAAGAACATAATCAGCCACTGACTGTAATCATTACTTTTACCACTACTACTATCACTACTACTACTACTACTACTACTACTACTACTACTACTACTACTACTACTACTACTACTACTACTACTACTACTACTACTACTACTACTACTACTACTTAAAGAATCCACCCATACCCCACCTTACTTGACAAATAGTCAACTTGCTTAAAAACCTTTGATATAGGAAAACCTGCCACTTCCTGAGATATCCAATCTACTTTTTGATATTTGAAATTGTTAGTAAACTTTTCCTTTCACCAAGTTTAAATTGTTATTCTTAAAACTACTGCCCATTGCTCCTATTTCTGTCCCCAAGTCCAAGCAAAAAAATTTCTAATTCCTCTTCCACATCTAAAAGGATGGAAGAGATCTTTGATATCCCTCTCAGATCTCCTCTTCTTAAGGTTAAACAGTCCCAGTTTCTTCAAATGCTGTTCAGGATTTAAAAGCCATTTGCTATCTATTCACTTTACTCTGGACCTTTTCCCACTTTTAATATTCTTCCTCAAATGTGACACTCAGAACTGAACACAGTACTCCAACTGTTGTCCAATTAAGGTTGAATTGAATAGGATTATTATTTGCCTAGTTCTATGTATCTAGTACCTTTTAGTACTGCCTAAACCTGCATTAGCTTTCCTTGACTGTTGTCATGTTATTGACTTGCACTGAGATCACAGTCCATTAAAAAACTAATATCTTCTTTAGACAAAATTCCATGCAACCACTATTTCCACATGTTGAGCCTGTAAAGTTGATTTTTTAAAAAAAATATCAAATATATAAAACGACTTTTATCCCTACTAAATTTTGTCTTATCAGATTCAGGGATAGAAAGAAAATTAAATTAATCTGGCATGATCTGTTCTCAGTGAGACCATGATGGCTTCTTTGATCATTGCTTCTTTCTTTAGACATTGTCTATTTCCTTAACAACACAATCTAGGATTTTGCTAGGAATCCATGTCAAGCTCACTGACCAATAGTTTAAAGACTTGATTCTTTTCTCTTTTTTGAAAAATTGGAACATTTACCCGTTTCCAGTACTGCAGTACATTTTCTGTTTTCTTCACTCTTTGAAAAATAATTGACAATGGCTCAGCAATCACATCTACCAAAATTTTTAATGCCCTGGGGATATACTTCCCCATGGAGTAACATGAACTCATCCAGGAGAGCTAAGTGGTCTCTCACTATTTCCCTGCTTTTCTTCCATGCTGTCTCACAATCATCTCTATCACTCACACTCTAACTCTCCTCTACTCCCTATGGAAATCTGACTCCTGCCCTAGAACCCTGGGCTCTGATATGCAAGCTCTTTCCTTAGCTTGCCTAGAGCCAGGCCTCTGCACCATTTCCTGCCCATCTCTACACAATGCTACTATAGCCATCATCCTCATTTCCTTCCTGCTGGAATGTTGGACTTTGTCTCTGGGTTACTGGTCTCTGATAGGTGGGCTTTTGATTGATTTTGTCAAGAACCAGACCTCTCTTCCATGACAATGCCTAGCCATCTCTTCACCATGTCCCTCTTCACTGTCTACCTCCCATTAAAGTATTAACTTCTCCAGTTAAAATAGAAATTATTTTGGGGAGAGACTATTTTGCTTGTATATTCATATCATCAGGACTTCGCACATTGCTTGGCACATAGTAAGCCCTTACTGAATTATCTGTCTGTCTTTCCCAGAATCATTCCATTATATCACTGCCTGGCTACATTCAAACTATGCCACCATATACTACTGCTAGCTACTCCCTCCCCTTCCTACTTACGCTTCCCTATATATGTTATTTCACCTTATCAGAATGTAAACTCCTTTAGAACAAGGATGGTCTTGGTCATATTTGTGCTTGGATCTCTTTAGCATGGTGTTTGGCACATAATAAACACTTAATAAGTGCTTTTATCATTCACCCAGCTTCTGTTTCACTCTTCAAATGAAGAGTTCAGTTCTCTACTTGAATCTGAATTGTTTTTATTTCATATCAAAGGTGTAACAACCTTTAAGAGATGAGGGCTGTGAAGCTCAAGGGACAGGTTTACAGTCCAGAAATAGCTCTTTTATCTTCTAGGACAAGATTTCATTCTCTCAATCAGTTCATCATGATTATCATTAATGAGAAGGATAAAACCTTATTAATCACCCATGGTGTATGGGTGCTGTTCATTACAAAGAGCTCTGATGAAATTTGGTTCCAAATCCCTAGCTCTTTGCTCCCAAATCTTGGAGTTACTATAGAATTCTTTCTACTTCCACAACAAAGAATCTGACATAAATGAATAAATGTATTAATTTCTTAGCTTGTAGTTTTGAAGACATGGTCGGTAATGATGATAGTAATAATAGCTAAATAAAATTTATATAGTGCCTTATATATACCAGTCACTGGAAAAAATGATTATACAAATATTAGTGTTCCTTACCACAAATTTGCAAGATATGTGCTATTATCTCCATTTTACAGTTAAGGAAACTGCAGTAAACAGAGATTAAGTGATTTGCCTAAAATCATACAGTTAGGAAGTATTTTGGGCTGGATTTTAACTCAGATTTTCTTTCCAGATCTGGTATTCCCTTAATTGTGCCACATATCCATTCTACCCAGCCCCAAGGAAGTGGATGATGCTGATAATATTCACCTAGTATTCTAAGGTTTGCAAATTGCTTTATAAATACCTTCTCATTTGAGAACCAAAATAACCCTGTGAGCTAGATATTATTCCCATTTTATAGATAAGGTTACATGACTTGCCTATGTTCATATAGCTAGTAACTTTGCAAAATAGAATTTTAACTCAACTTTATCCTAAGTCCAAGTCCAAAAAAGAAATTCATATTTTAAGTCTCTTCTAAAAAAAACAGGTAAAAGACAGAAATTCAATTTTATTTTTAAAAAATCAATGGGAAGGGGTTTAAGTGGGTGATTCTTGCCTTGCTAAAGGATTTGCTTCAGGACTCCTTAGTATAGCAATGTTCTTCTGATACAGTCAAAAAAATTTCTTTCTAAATTATTGGTAATAGAGAAGAGCTAAAGTTTCAGAAGCCCACTGAAGAATAGATTTGACCACATGGCAGTATTTTGTATAGAGCAAAAAAAAATGGTTATAAAAATATGTATATCTCAATTGTTGTTGTTTCAGTCATTTCAGTTGCATCCAACTCTTTGTAAGCCCATTAAAGTTTCTTAGCAAAGATAATGGAGTGCTTTGCCATTTCTTCCTCAAGCTCATTTTGCAGATGAGGAAACTGAGGCAAAAAGTTAAGTGACCATTTAGCTATTAAGTGTTTGAGGTGGGATTTGAACTCAGAAAGCTGAATCTTCCTAAGTTCAGTCCAGATACTCTATACTGTACCACCCAGCTGCTCTAGAAACTATCAGCATGCAAAAACAAGAGTTATCAATAATAATTTAAGAATGAAATAAATTCATAAAAATTTGATAATGTTTAAAAAATCTAGGTATGAGACAAAATGATAGCCACTAAAAGCTGCTACGGCAAATGTCCCATCTGTATTCTAGTTTCTGTTTATCCTCAGTCATCTAGTCCCTGTGTAGAATCCCCTTGTGTACAACAGAGGATGTCAGGATGCCATTTGTTATCTTGAGGCCCAGGGCCAGGTGCTAGTCAGTCTCCTGCCCACTGGCCTTTAGAATTTGACTGGATAAAGTCATTGACCTGGAGGTGAATTGCAGCTTAAAAGCAATGGGTGGTTCTGAATTACAAGAGACACAAAAATGACTCTTAATTTTAGCCCTTTGGTATGCCCTCCCAATGAAAAAATGGCTTTAGGAGGAGAAATAGGCATTTTTTCCCCAGCATGAGCAGTCAATTCTTTTCATTAAACAATTCATAAAGGTTTTTAGCAGGTGAGGTTATTATACATTCTTCTCTAGATTAAAAACTCCCCAAGTGGCTATTGATACAATAGACCATAACGGCTCCTTTGGAGTCATTCCGAGCTGTTACCGTCATCCCTGTCGATGATCCACAGATAATAGGTCATTAAGAGGTTTCTGAACCATAACTCTTTTTCCCTGTTCTGGGGATTCAAGGCTATGCCGAAGTACATATCTTGGGCAGAGTGTCCGAGTCATTCCTATGGAGATACAGACTTAGCAGGGGGAATGGTATTTACAGAAGAGCAAAATGGTAACTCAAATCAAATGAAGCAAGTAGTTTAGCTAGTGCCAGAGCTCATACTCCTCCCCCTTCGCTGCTGGCTCCACTCTGCTAGAGTTCGTGGTCCACCATTTCAGGGATCTCCCAGCATGTGGCACACCTTTCCTTTAGTCTGCCATATGGTTGTGTTTTTCCACTGCAGCCAAATTCAATCCTTCTCAGAGCTACAGAATTGCCTCTCCTGAAATAAAAGCCTAGAGAGCAGGAGGAGGAGAATCAGGAGTTTAATGGAAATGTAAGTACAAAGGAGAGGGGGAAAAAAAGTTTAGTGTATTATATCTGCCAGCTTTGAATTTGAATACTGTAGGGAAATAGAGTCAAAATCAAAGACCCAGGTTTGAGGGCAGACTAGGGAAGCAAACTAAATGATGGGGAATCAGTGTTCTTTCCAATTCACTAACAGTCAGATCAACTTATTTCTGGGTCTATTTTCATTAGGAAGGTGAATAGCTGCCATCCCTGAATATTTAATGAGCTCAGAATTTTAGCCAAAAATGTTCTTATATGGACTTGGTTAAGTTGGACAAAACTTACTGTGTCCAAGGAGGATGATAGCACCTCTGCCATCATTCAGAGGGTCCTGAAGGCCTTGGAATGGAATTTATCTGTTTATCTTCTAAACTTCTTGAATAGATGAAAAATTCAAATGACCAGCTTGCAAGATGAAGAATGTGACCTTCCCAAGTAAAAAGTGAATTTTTTAACTTGTCCACTCAGTTAGGTAGAAGTGCTGCATTTCTTTTTTTTTTTCCCTTGGCCTTAGTGTTCTAAGATCACTGGCTTTAGAGTCAGAAAACCTAGGTTATTAATATCTATGTGAATTTTAATAAGTTCATTTAAATTCCTAAAACCTATAAAAAGAGTTAGGTTGGACTAGATGAGGTCTTAAATTCCCCCTAGCTCTGTATCTTTTAAACTTAAATCTCCTATTTCTATGGGCAAAAGGAACAGATATCAGACCATTCAACCATCCATGACTAAACTTTGCTATCTTCGTGAGGTATAATTGTAATTCTGTAAAGACCTTTCTCATCCTTAATATGTAGGTTAGGATGCTGGTTCTAACTTATGAGATCCTGTGCTAAAAGAAAAGAACCTTTTATGGCCACGGAGCATGCTTCAGAAACAAAACATTTAATAAGAGTGTGCTGTGTGCATGGCATTGGGCTAGGTTCTGAAAATACAAAGAGAAAAACAAAACAGTTCCTGACTCCAGGGATTTTATGTTCTGCTGGGGAATGAGGGGAGGGTACAACATGTACACAGAGAAGACAGCGCCAGGTAATTTGAGGACTGGGGTCTTTGAGGAAGAACACTGGCAGTCAGGGAGGTTTTATGCCTCTTAAGGAGGCACCTGAATTGAACCTTGAAGGATAATAAGGATTCTGAGAAACAAAGATGAGAAGGGAGTGCATTCTAGGAATGGGGAATGAAACATAAATGCATTTAAACAGAAGATAGAATGGTAAATTGGGTAAATAGTCTAGGTTGACTGGAATATGGAATACATGAAAGGAAGTTATTTGAAATAAGGTTAGAAAGGCAAGTTGGATCCAGATTCTGGCACATTTTAAATGTGTGTCCACAGTATTTGTATTTCTTCTTCAGGCAATAGGGAGTTGCTGAAGGTTTCTGAACAGGGAAGTAACATAGTCAGACCTGTGCCTTAGGAAAAATTATTTCCTATGAAAAGAATACATTAGAAAAGAGAGGACATAGGAGGCAGGAAAACCAGTTTGGAGGTTCTTTCAATACTTCAAAGAAGGGGGCAGGTGAGTAGCTCAGTGGATTGAGAGCCAGGCCTAGAGACGGGAGGTTCTAGATTCAAATCTGGCCTCAGAAACTTCCCAGCTGTGTGACCCTGGGCAAGTCACTTGACCCCCATTGCCTACCCTTACCACTCTTCTGCCTTGGAACCAATATACGGTATTGATTCCAAGATGGAAGATAAGGGTTTTTAAAAAATAACAATTAAAAAAAAGAAAAAATACTTCAAGGAAGAAATGATGAGGGCCTTGGAACCAATACACAGTATTGATTCCAAGATGGAAGGTAAGGGTTTTTTTTAAAAAAAAATTATTTAAAAAAAAAAGAAATAAAATACTTCAAGGAAGAAATGATGAGGGCCTAAATGTGGCCATCATAAGAGTGGAGAGGGAAAGATAATTTAAGAAATATTATAGAAGTAGAATCAACAGAATTTTGCAAGTGATTTGATGGATATTTTTGCAGTATAGCTCTAAATCAGTCAATCAACAATCATTTGTTAAGTGCTATGTACCAGGCACTTGGGATAAAAGGGGAGGGGGGGAACAAGATTGAAGACATTTTCAAAACTGAAAGAGAATTGAGATACAGAGATTCCTAATCTTGTTTCATTCAAAAGAAATATTGGGCTAAAGTTATATCTAAGATATCAGGAACAAGTGATTTCAGGTTTGAAACCAGTAGAGCTAGTGCCAGAGCCAACAGGCAGCCTCCCCCCTTGTCCACAGCTTTTCTGGGTCGCTTCCACTTCTGGCTGCCAGGGAGACTCAGAAGCAAGAAGAGCAAGCTCTTGCCTGAAGGGAAAAATTTCTAACCACTCCATCATTCTTTGTCACAATCCTTCAGTTATGTCCTCATCCCTCTGCCCATGTACAACTATATGTTTTCCTCAAGCTAAGATTTCCCAATAGGCGGTATAAGTAGAATAAGAGGCATGGTATTAGAACAGTAGAGAATAAAGTTTGATGGATAGAATACTCGATTGATAGTGAGGAGACTAAGATTTTATTTAGCCTTGCTGCCACCACTGACTTGCCTATTATCATTCCTCCCTAACCTACCCTTCTCCTGAATGTCCTTAATTCTGTCAAAGGCACCACTGTCCTTCTAGTTATACAGTTTTGTACGTATTGTCCTCCACTCATCACTTTCATTCATACCACATAGCCAGTCAATGACCCAATAGTGTCCTTTCTACCTCCAAAGTCTATTCCAAATTCATCCCTTTCTCTCCACTTGTGCAGCTACCACCCTAGTGCAGACCCCGATCATTTACCTCTCACTTGTAATATTGCTATAGCCTACTTTTTGGTCTTCTTGCTTCAAGTGTCTCCCCATTCATGAAGCTGTATATTTCTAATTACATAGGTCTGACTTCCACTTTACAATTCCTCCTTACAATAAACTTTAGTGGCTCCTTATTACCTCTCGGATAAAATATAAATTCCTCTCCTTGGTTGTTAAAAATTTCTTCACATTCTGGCCTCTTCTTAACACTCCAATCTTCTCACACATTAGTCCCTTCCATATATTCTGCAGTCCAGGCATACTGGTCCAGGCCAGGCAGTATAGCCTAGTTGTTGTTCTTCATACACAATCTGCTCTTGGGAGAGGCTTGATCTGGCTCCAGCATACCCCTGAATCTGAAGAACAGCTGAATCATATTTGTATCCAGAAATTTGGAAGGAATATTGGATGTAGAAAGGCTGAAATCCCTTAACAGGGAAGCCAGCTTCAACAAAAGCATTTATCTTTATCTGGGAAGATGTCTAGGGTCAGGGGTTGGGTCTGTTTCTGGGCAAGAGTCAGAGAGACTGTCCTAAGCGTGTATCTGACTTTTTTTAATGTCTAGATACCCAGGTACTCTCTTGCCCACTTAACTTTCAAGGAAACTGTACTAGGTCTCATTACTCTCTCCTTACCCTTCCTTTAATGGCTTTAAATGATTTTTAAAAATAAATAAACTTTCCTTTTATTAAAGTATATATACACACATCATATACGTGTGTGTGTATGTGTAAGCTTATCGCTACAATTTTAAATATAGAAAGACTATTGCTGAAATGGATTTTGTGTGGGAAAGTCCCACATACATACACTAAGCCTCCTTAAGTGCTGACTGACATAATCATCCCAGAAAACTTTTGGTATGCAAATTGTCGAATAGCTTGGCTCCCAGCCCAACCTCATCCTGTATCCCTTCATTGCAAAGAGTTTTATTAAAGGGGGCTTCAATCTCCTGTTTACAGGCATGCCATGTAACTAATTCCAAACCACTACTAGTTCCTATAGTTCAGGAAAAAAACAAAACCTTTTCATCCCTTTTTTAAAAAAAGAGGGCAAAAATTAGGAGATTCAAGCAACTTGGCAAGATCCTTATAGCCCTAGTGCATAGTACCTATTGGGTGCAGAATAAGTAAACAAGGGTTTTTTGTTGGAAATAAATGTTAAGAAGCATCTCTCCTCTCCCAACCATTCCAAGAAAAGTCATGACATGTCCTAGAAACAATGAAAAAGAGAGAAAAAAAGTCAGTGCTGAGAGGGACCCAAGAGGTCACCTAGTCCAACTCCTTCACTTTAAAATTGAGAAAACTAAGGCCAGAGGTCTGAGGTCTGACTGGAACAAAGTGTTTAGACAATCTGTGCCCCTTCCAACACCTCCATGCCATTGCTATGGTTGATGAGGCAAATTCTGAAGAGCTATGTGCCCAGGTACCTCCT
The DNA here is from genome assembly GCF_016433145.1 of Gracilinanus agilis. Lineage (NCBI taxonomy): Eukaryota > Metazoa > Chordata > Mammalia > Didelphimorphia > Didelphidae > Gracilinanus > Gracilinanus agilis. Next base: position 260,927,006 of record NC_058131.1, read on the forward strand.
AGCCCTGTCCCTCACTGGTTTATAATAGCTCATTCTTGGATTTACAACTCAGAACTGAGGCTGAAGATTTTTAAATATCTTGAATCCTTTAGATGCAAGGTGCTGTCCCAACAAGAAAAGTCAAGGTGCTAGCAAGGAATTGAAGGGTAATCATGTCTCAGCCTCTGTCCTGCTTTTAAGTCCTGTTTGGACAAGTGACCAGAGAGAGATTGCTGTGTCGGCTTGTTGTATTTCTTCTAGTTTTCTGGTCCCAGCCAAGGAGTGGGAAGTTATTTAAGAAACAAATCTTGCAGGGGTGCAATTGCTGCATTGCAGATATGGATTTAGATCTAAAAGAGCCCGTTCTAGAACATTAAGCATGTGTGGCAGACAGATCAAAAGTCCTATTAAATGTTTGTGGAAATCCTTTTAGTTCCCTCGCTTAATCCTCTTTTTTCCCTTAAGCATTTTCTTCCATCATAACATATACCTGCATAAAATAGGGTCTGGAATTTCTCCACTTTCTTAGTCATTCTATCCCTCTTTGAGTGGCTGTCATATACAAGGTACTTTGTTAGGTGCTGGCACTACAAAGTAGTATGAGAAAGAGATCCTATCTTCAAAAAGCTTACAATTAAATAAGGGAGTAATTAAAAAAGAGCCTACCAAACATGAGTTTGTAGTACAATACTTATATTACAATACACATATATACAATACCTGCTTAAAAAACAAAAACAAACTCTTTTTCATATTTTTTTCTTGTTCCTCTGGGTTCAAGACAGTGTCAAGAAGACCTGAGTGTAAAACCAGCCTCAGATACTAGTTGTCCTACCTTGGACACTTATCCTCCTTCACTTCAGTTTCCTTATCTATGATATGGGAATAATAATAGCACATATCTCCCAGGGTTGTTGAAAGAATCAAATGAGGACAACAGTACCTGGCAAATGGTAGGCATTTAGTAATTTTTTTCCTTTCTTCCTTCTTCCCTTCTTTCCTTCTTCTCTTCTTCCTTCCTTCCTTTTTCTTTCCTTTCTTCCTTCCTTTCTTTTCTTTCTTTTCTTTCTTTCTTTCTTTCTTTCTTTCTTTCTTTCTTTCTTTCTTTCTTTCTTTCTTTCTTTCTTTCTTTCTTTCTTTCTTTCTTTCTTTCTTTCTTTCTTTCTTTCTTTCTTTCTTTCTTCCTTTCTTTCTTCCTTTCTTTCTTCCTTTCCTTCTAGCCTAAATTTCCTTAGGTGAAGGCAACCATATGTCAAAGGTCTTGGAATCACTTCATACAAGAATTGAATGAGGTGGAAGGAAATGAGAATGTTTATCCTGGAAAAGTCCTGGGGGACACATGAGAGATGTCTTCAAATATTTGAATGGATTTTATATGAAAGAGTAATTAGACTTGTTCTGCTTGCCCCCAGGGAGCAGAACTAAAATAAAGGGTAGAAAACAAAAAGATATAAGTGCAACTGTGGAAAACCTTCCCAACTGTTGAAATAATCAATCAATAAGCATTTATTAAGCACCCACTGTGTGCTACACTATGTAAAGAGAGCATTGAGGATACAGATAAAAGGGAAGCCATCCTTCTTCTAAAGAACAGGGGCAGTAGCATATACCTATGTAGGCAAATATAAAATGGATACAAAGTGATTTTGTGGAGAGGGTATTAGCAGCTTTGGGCAAGAGGGATCAAGAAGGATCAAGGAGGGATCAAGAGGGATCAAGAAGGGTTTTATATAAAAAATGGCATTTTAACTAAGAGTTGAAGGAAATCAGGGAGTGCAGGAGGCAGACATAAGAAGAGAATATCTTCCATGCATGGAAGCTAGCCAGTACAAAGGCATGGAGATAAAAGATTATGTGCCATGTACAAAGAGCAATAAGAAAACAGATTGACTAGACCACAGAGTACATGAAGGGGTGTGGTTTGTAATAAGGCTAGAGGAGTAGTGTAAGTAATATAATATAGTAGCCTTCCTGACCCACTAAACAAAGAAGCCTTAGGGAAGCTCAAAAACTATAGACAGAGAAACTGAGTAACACTGTCAGAGTAAGAACCCAAAGCCAATTCTTCTGCAGCTGAGAATTATTCCTCAGGAATCTTCCCTCTCCCTTCTAACATGAATCAGCACCATTTCTCAGATCCAGGCACCTTGTTTCCTGTCCTCAATACCTGGTCCTTCTGGATTCAGATAAAAACCCTATGAAAGCCCATTAGACTTTCTTGGTTTAGGGTACCTCATTCTGTTGGGGACCACAGCAGTGTGCCCAATGCCACTTGAGGCCCTGTTTTTATCATTTTTCCCTGATTGCCTTCATTTTGTGAGTATCTCCCCTCAATAAAGCTTACTTTCTTGTTATAAATTCCATTTTCTTTGCATTGGGCCTTTGCTTTTCTGAAACCTAATTCTTACAGAGACAGCTTCATAAGCCATCTACACACCTCTTAGAGCCTCCCACCAACTCCTTTACAGTCTCTGGACTGGCTTACTCTCTGCAACTTGCCTCATACTAGAAGATCAGTCTCCCCTAGAAAGGCCATGAGGGAAGATACAAAATGAAGAGAAGCCAACACAAAATGGAAAATGAGGCCCCAAATGGGATTGGACACAAAAACAAGGAAGTCTAGAGGGATTTCATAGGGGTCTTATCAGAATTCAGAAAAACCATGCATTGGGGACAGGGAGCAAGGTGTCTGGATCTGGGATTTATGTTGGGAAAGAGAGGGGAGATTCCTGGGGAAGGGGAAGCTAGTTAAATTCCTATACTCAAATTCTCTCAAGGGTACTAAGGGTAAACTCAGTGTGGGAAAATACACTCCCACCTTCACTTTGTTTCTTGAGTCCCCTTTGATGCTTTCTCCTTTACACAAAATAATGAGTTTTAGATCTGAAACTAAACCCTTTACTTAGCAATAAGCAAACTATTTTAAAACAAATATAATAATAATGAATACATTACAGTCCATATACAGATCTGAATCACATTCTCCCAACAATGGACTCTGTCAACTAACTGCCTCAGCTTCTTCTCCATACACAGCTCTGACAAAGCTGTAATTCCTCATTTTCTATTCACCAGTTTCTTTACTTTTCAGTCTCAGTCTCAGCCCCATCTCCTTCTATCTCTTTCATTTGCTTAAATAAATAAAAACCTATGGTGTTCAGGGACTCAGCTAGGTGGTATACCATTCAGAAAGACCCCAGTCAGAATTTGGTTTCAGATACTTACTAGCTATGTGACCCTTGGCAAGTCACTTAACTACTCTGGGCTTCAGTTTCCTCAGCTATAAAATGGGGATAATAATGGTGCCTTACCTTCCAGGGTTGTATGAAGATCAAATGAGGTAATAGTATCTGACACAGTAGGCAATAATAAATGCTTATTTCTTTCTTTCCTTCCTCTCATTGAAATGGTAACAACTCACTAAATTTCCCCTATAAAATCTGCAGACCTTTTAAAATCATCTCTTGATCTCTAAGCAATCCTATGTTTTCTTTCTTTTTTCATTTTTCTTTTTCTTCCGTTCTTTTCTTTCTTCTTAGTTTCTTTCTCTTCTCTTGTCTTAATTTCATCTTCTAGTCTTAAAACAGCTATATTCAAATGAGCTAGGAGCCAGTAATGTCCTGCAATTTTAAGTTCTCATTCCAGTATCTCATTTTGTGTCCTTGAACTGGTATTTTTATACTCACATTTTCCCATTTTTTAACAAATAAGAGTTCTTTTTCTGTCCTCTTTAAACCATCAAACTGTTCACATACAAATGAAACATCACCCTACAGCTTTTACAAGGTGATTTGAGCCTTTATATTTATGCCACAGTTCATTTTCTGTCCAAAACTGCTCAAATCCCATCTGACAACTGTATTTCTTCATATATATATTTTAGCAATTTTTATTAAATCAAAGTTCTTTTCCTGTCCTTTTAGCCATCAAAATGTTCTTCTCTGATAGAGGCAATATCTTACATCCTTTAATCTTTTTCTTTATACAAAAGTATTTTTTCTACTGCTTTCAGCAATAAATTCCTCTATATAAAAAGGACATTATCTTAAAGGGACAATAGGTTGGGGGCAAATTTTGAAAGCCTTTAAATGCCAAACAGAGGGGTTTATATTTCCTCCTAGAGATAGGGTGGAGCCAAGACTAAAGAATTTTAAATGTCAACAAATTTTGACTCTAGGAGTAATAGGGAGCCAATGGAATCAGGGGAATAGCAAAATCAGAAGTGTATTAATACATTACATTGTGGTTGATGGATAGAAGAAAGAAACATGAAGAATGGAGACCAATTAGGAAACTATTACAATAGTTAAGAAAAGAGGTAATAAAGAAGTGGACTAGAATAGTGCCTACCTAGGTAAAGAAAAAGCAATGGATAACAAGATTTAACTAATCACCTTTTTATATGTGAGTTGAAGAAGAGTGAGAAGTTGAGGTGGATAATGAAGTTGTAACCCTGGCTAGATAGGAGAATGATTGTGCCCTGTATGGTAACATGGAAATTCAGAAGATGATAGGATTTCTGGGGGGCGGGTTATAGATAATATAGATAATGAGCTGTGTTTTGGGACCGTGTTTATTTTATAATGCCTTTGGAGTATTCAGTTGGGAAAATCCAAAAGGCAATTTACGATATAAAGGAACTTGGAACCTATCTTGCCCTTCAGTAAAGATCATCAAGGAAATGTTGGATCATCTACCATAAGCCTCAAATATCGGATCCTGGTTCTTATACTTACTATGTAAACTCAGGGAACTTAGGGAGAATTTTTGTCCAGGTAAGAATTGGACAAGGTAGCTTCTGAGTTCCCTTCCAACTCTGAGGTTATGTGATTCTGTTCAAAACCAGTAGTGGACTCTGAAACTGTAAGGATCTTTTCAGATTTTAATGTGATCTAGCAAAATCAACTACTTTTCAAACCTCAAGAAGCACCTGTGAAATCCATAGATGTTCAGTTCCCGTGTCAGGGATCCACGAGACCTAATGCCTCCTATAACCAGTAGCAAAAGTGCTGTGTACACCCCCAATTCATGAATTCTCTTTGTCGACTCTAAGAAGTACTACTTTAGGCACTACAGGGCAGCTAAGTGGCATAATGGATAGTGGCAGGCCTGAAATGAGGAAGGCTCATCTTCCTGAATTCAAGTCTGGCCTAAGATACTAACTAGCAGTTATACTCACTGTTTGCCTCAGTTTCTTCATGTATAAAATGAGCTAGAGAAAGAAATGGCAAACCACTCCAATATCTTATTTTTGCCAAGAAAACCCCAAATGGGGTTATGAAGAATCAAACACAACTAAAAAGACTGAATGACAATAACAATAGGCAATACAACTCTACTACAGTAAAATAACTCTCTAAAAAGTAGAAATTGTTATTGATTGGACCAAGTTAAAACAGCAAAAGATTAGAGTTTCAGGAGTTCATCTCAGGATTATGGAGTCTTCTACCTAGAGAGAGAGAAAGGTGGGGGAAACGGGCAGAGGGGAGGGAGAGGGGGAAAGAGAGAGAAAGGGAGAAAGAGAAGGAGAGAGAGAGGGAAGGAAAAAGAGGGAAGGGAGGGAAGGGAGAGAGA
>NC_058131.1:260932811-260963269 GCF_016433145.1 Gracilinanus agilis
CTGCACTGCGACTAGGAGCTGAGAGAGAGAGAGAGAGAGAGAGAGAGAGAGAGAGAGAGAGAGAGAGAGAGAGAGAGAGAGAGAGAGAGAGAAATAGAGCATATATTAAGTGTTTATACTGTTCTAGGCACTTTGCTAAGCCCTGCAGAGAAAAATACAAACAAGTAAGATAGTGGCCACTTTCAGGGAGTTTATATTCTAATAGGAGAAAATCCATGAAAGGGAAATGTAAAGGGAGCAATGAGGAAATCCTTCAGGCAAGAAGAAGGGAGAGGATCTTGGAGAGAAAGTCTAGGTTATAAATGAGGTGAAGCAGGGTTCTTCCAAAAATGATGGTTCTGAGGAGAGTCACCAATCAGCAGAAGATGGCTCCAGGTTAGAGGTTCCTCAGAGTGGAAATGCAGCAGGCTAGGAACAAGAAAGGGAAAGGGGAGATTCAAGGGGAAAATTCCTCTTAAAGAAAAAATAATGATAAAAGGTCTGTTAGGGTTGCTGATTACCCAGCTGCAAACAGGTGCACAGAACAGTTCGCATTGCTGTGTCACATCAGGACCGAGCCCTGCAAATTTAACTCCCAGGCAGGTGCAGGGGTGTGATCCGTGTTGGGGAGTTGGGAGGGGGAGCAGTGGCAAGCAACACTGCAGTTTCCACAGCTGCTCCTAATGTCAGCTGAAGGACTGTTGTTTCAAACCCAGCCCCTTTAGTGGAGTTTGGAATGGAAGAGAAGGGGACAGACTGACTGGGCTTTATTGCTGAATGAAACAGGCCCAGACTTTCTGGTGCATTCTCCCAGCATCTGAAATCCATTAGTCCTTGGTGTACCACTCTGTATATCCCTGGGCTTCACTTTGCTTCCCAGCTAGACTCTATGGAGACAGATAAGGAGACTGGCAGATGCCCCTTCTCCCTTCCCTGCCTTCTCTGCCTGCTGGGGCAAAGGCTCCATTCAGTCTCACTGAAGGATTCCAGAAATCATATGTGCCTGTCTTTCGGACTCTAGATCATCTGTGAATGAAAGCTATTAGGGAAGAGAGCTTGTGAAGAATTCTTGGAGCTGGACCAGGGATGCAAGAAAGTACTCCATAGCTCTATATGACTGAGTTACATTGTCCCAAAACAAAAGGCAATCTGTTTGGCCTTCTTAACTCTGTGAGTTGAAAGAAAGTAGCCACTTGGTGGTTTAATCAAAGAAAATCTTCTGTTAACATAATGGTTAAGGCAATGTAGCTGAGCTATTATCAGGAAAAGAGAGTACCTGTGTTCAGCACCTGCTCCTTTCTGGTGAACTCCAACAGGACCAGATATCAGCTTTGGGAGGAATGGGAAAGGAACAGGACCCAAGTCAAAGTCAGGAGTAATATAGCAAGGAGAATTGTTTCAGGATTTTGCTCCCAAGCGTTTTGTCTCTGGATTGTGGGAGGATGAGATGAGCACAAGTTATCTCTGTATCTTTGGGCTGATGTGTGTGAATCTGCAAAGGAGTATTGCTTGCTGCTCCTTATTCTCCTGGCCCCTAATCTCACTGTTAAAGGAATTGATGGGGACGATCTTGTTGTCCCAGCTACGTTTTACAACTCTATATCTGACTGCCGTCTGTTCCCATTTCCTTGACCATGAGAGAAATACCCTACTGAGGACAGTCCAAGAGGTGCCTCCTTAATTTGTTTTTGAGATGCACTGAAACACATAGCAAATGGTTTGTTGAGTGGTGAGGACCATAAGGAAAATTAATGAATATCAAGTTAGTTGCCAAGGATTTATTGACCATAAACCATGAGCTAAATTCTGTGTGAGGCATTTGAAACTATACAGGAAAGATGTGGTCCCTGACCTTAAGGACTCATAGGTCTGTATTGGCAAACCTATAGCATGCGTGCCACAGGGGTTAGCACTCAAAGTCCTCTCTGTGGGCACGCCCACCATTGCCCCAGCACAGACTTCACCAGAGGTCATTACTAAGAAGTCAGAAGGACAAGAGGCCAGGCCGCTCCCCTCCTCCTCTCCGTTCAGTTTGCAGTTTGGCCCTCAGCCTCTAAAAAACTTGCCATCACATGTTAACTGAGAAGGCAAGAAAAATATTTATAAATTAACTGTATTTGAAATTTAAAAAATTTGGATTCAACACTGGCTCTGCCATTTATCACCTTGGGCAATTTGCTATATCTCTTTGGGCCTCAGTTTCTCACAGCTAACAATGAAAAGTCTGCACTGATAAACAACCCCCAAGGATAACAATGATAAAAAGAAAGGTCTTATATGTACCCCAAAATATTCATAGCCGCATTTTTGGTTATAGCAAAGAAATTGCTTTCTCTGAGGAGAGGGAGGGAGATAGATAACCTGAGATTTTTGACATAACAAACAGTCAAATAAGTAAATAATTTATTTTTAAAAACTTAAAAAGAAACAAAATGGATGCCCCACAATTGAGGAATTGCTTCACATGATGTGGTACACGAATGTAACAGAATATTGCAATAGTGTAAGAATGACTATGATGAATACATAAAATAATGGGAAAACTTATATGAACTAATGCAAAATGAAATAGTTAGAACCAAGAACAATATTACCAATGACTACAATAATATAAATGAAAAGAACAAAAACAAGACAAATGAAACTGAAGGCTGTGATATGATAATGAGTGTTTGTCTCCAAATATAAGTTAAGAAAATGAACCTTCCTTTCTTTGCAGAAGTGGGTAACAGTTGATATAAAACACTACATATAGTTGTGAATAGGGTTGACATAATGCTTATTTTGCTGAATCATTTGTCTTTTTTCATTCTCTGTTAAATGGAACAACTCAATAAGTAGAAGCAAGAGGATGGAAATCTGCAGAAATATAGATGATACAGAAATAGAAGGAATTGATCAACATCTTAAGAATAAGATAACAATTTTAAGGGTTTAGACTAGTGGGTCTCTAATTTTCCTAATTGGAGGATAATATAAATTGAATTAAATTAAGATCCAATATTAATGGTATGGGCTTCAGTTTCTATAGCCTAACCATGAAGAGCAATCAACATGAGCTATATTGTTTGAGATTTTATTGGAAGAGGGAAAATATAAAAGAGATTGGGAGAGTTGATAGCACCTGAGGAAGGAAAGGAAAGGAGGAAGGAAGCTCTAATAAAGAAGGAAATCAGGAAGGGAAAAGTAATAGTTCTAAAGTTGAAAAGAAGGGAAGAAGAAAAATGATGGCTAAGAAAATCAATGACTGACTTTCTGGATACTAAGAAAGGGAAAGATAAGAATTATTTATTAGAATTACATAATGATGGCCATTCCCCAATCAACAAATGGTCAAGGGAATATGAATAGGCAGTTCTATCAATAATCACATGAAAAAAGTGTTCTAAATCCCTCCTGATTAGAGAAATGCAAATAAAAACAACTCTGAGGTACCACCTTACACCTAACAGATTGGCCAATATGGCAGCAAAGGAAAGTTATAAATGTTGGAGGGGATGTGGCAAAATTGGGACACTAATACACTGCTGGTGGAGTTGTGAATTGATCCAACCATTATGGAGGGCTTTAAAAGAATGCCATACCACTGCTGGGTTTGTTCCCCAAAGAAATAATAGGGAAAAATACATGTACAAAAATATTTCTAGCCATGCTCTTTATGATGGCAAAAAATTGGAAAATGAGGAGGTATCCATCGATTGGGGAATGGCTGAACAAACTGTAGAATTACATAATGATGACTGGTTTTGCTGGTATAATAGTGGGAATGTTAGGTCAGTGTCTATACATAAAATGATACAATGTCATTTCAGGATTTGCTCAACTAGATTAGAACTTTCCACTGATGAGACTGAGAATGTGGGTCCATGGACTCAATAGTGTAATTAGAGATTGTCAGAGAGAAGTCATCTTTTATCACAAATTTATTTTGAATCCTAATTCTGGTCATTTTTTGCTCATTCATTCACTTAGCAAACATTTGTTGCGCACCTACAATGTGCAAGGTATGGTGCTAGAGACACAAGCTTATGATATGTCACTACTACTAGAAAATAGAACAACACAACAACTAGCACGTAGATTGTATTTTAAGGTTTGGAAAGTACTTTGCATAAATTATTTCATTTGCCCCTCCCAATAAACCTGTGAAGTAACTGCTATTATTATTCCCATTATTATTATCAATTGAGATGATGTTTGTAAAGTACTTAGCACAATTCCTGGCACACAGTAGGTACCTAATGCATGCTTGGGGGGGGGGAGGGATGGTGTACATGTGTTTATATAGACAGACAGACAGAAAAAGACAATGAGACAAAGAGACAAAAACAGAGAGAGGTAAAAAGGCAGTTACATGGCACAATGGGTACAGTGCTAGCTATGGAATCAGGAAGTTCAAACATAGCCTTATATATTTACTAGCCATATAACTCTGAACAAGTCATTTAATCTCTGTTTGCCTCAGTTTTCTCAACTGTAAATTTGGAGTAATAGCGCCTACCTCCTAGGGCTATTGTGAAGATCAAATAAGATAATATTTGTAAAGCATTTAACCTATTTTCTGACCCACAACAAGCCCTTAATAAACGCTTGTTCCCTTCCCATTTTATAAGTGAGTAAACTGAAGATAAAGGAAGATAAATGATTTGCCTACATTTGAACAGCTTATAAATGTCTGAGGCAAGGTTCAAATTCAGGTCTTTCCCTAACTCCATGTCCAACAGTATCTACCACATCATCAAACTACCTCAATGAAGCTTTATATTTGAAAAGTGCTTTGACACTCAGTATGAAAATAAGAGCCTATATTCAAAGAGTTAAACTCCTTGGGAGACAAATTTACAAAAAAAAACAAAATTGGGATTTTTTAGGTTTCTGGAGTTGTTTGGAAATGGTTTTATCTTGAGAGAATTTTAATTTCAGCTACTTGGCATACAGTTTCTCCCCAGCAAGTAGTACACTTGGTATTCATAATTACGTCTTGCAGTTTCAAGCATTTACAATCTGCTTCTCTAAACTATTCAGCTCTGAATTTGTCATGTCAGTAATTTTGGAGAAACTGGAAGTAGTTAGGAAATTAAAATATCAATTAATAGATCCAGTTATATTACAAGGAAGGAAGTTTGGTTTCTCTGGAAATATCAGAGAAAGGATTAGAAAAATTTTATCTGAGGCCTGACTGCCCCCTTTTACATTTCCTTTTGGATTCTACACACCTTCTCTGTCCAATGTTAAAATAACTCTAAATTCTAGATCCCTCGACACCATTTTGTCATATCCTTTCCAGTGGTACTGTTTGGTAGGGAGTAGAGATCTTTTCATTTTTGGTGGGACAGAATGAATCATACAGAATGAACAGGTGGGGATAAATTATGATCAGAATCACAGATTATATGACATTATATTTCCCACCAAACTCACCCATCTTTCAAACTTCCCTATTATCACCACCACTTTTTAATTCTCCATGGTTGAAAACCATGCTTCAGTGTCATTCTGAGCTCTTCCTTTTTATTCCTCCCATATCTACCTGTCTAATCCATTGTCAAACGTTGTCAGTTCTACCTCCTCATGTTTCACATGTGTTCTTTTCTCACATCACCTCTCTCTTAATTCAGGCCCTCGTCACCTCTTGCCTGAACCTTTGTAGTGGTCTCCTAATTGATCTCTCTGCTTCAAGTTCCTTCCTCACTCCTATCAATTTTTCACAGAGTTAGCAGTGATTTTCCTGAAGTTCAAATCTGACCATGTCACTTTCTTACTAAATAAATACCAGTGTCTCCCTACTGACTCAATGATCAAATATTATTTTACCTTCATTCCATTTTTTAGTTTCTATATTAGTCAGTCAATGAATATTTATTAAGTACTTATTATGTGCCAAACATCATTGCCAAGCAGCAGAGATATAACAAAAGGCAAAGCAAAACAAATTCATTTAAAAAGTTCCTGTTCTCAAGGAGCTCACAGTCTAATAGTCTGTTTTAAATGTTCATAATTATTAGTAGAGTAATCCATGTGTATAATTTATAAGTAAGTAAATATAAACATTGGAATTGCATGTGCAAAGTGTTTTTGCCAGTAGGAATATATAATCAAAAAATGTTAGAGACCACTGGGACAGACAGTTCTTTATCCACTTGCTTTTTGTTTTTCTTGTCTAGGTAGGGGCTGGATCTATGAATTTTTTGGTACAAGGAACTGCCAGGTGAAGGAACTCCTTCCACCATTTCAGATCCCTACTTTCTTTGAAGCTTATGATCTTCCACAGTTAGCTAGAGCAATAGTATCAAACTCAAATGGAAAACGGGTTACTGAGCCACACATCAGGATCTTTGTGGGCAGATGTTGGTTTAGAATACCACAAATTATTAATACCTATGTTTTACTGAATTTTTGTTTTGTTCAGTATTTCCTAGTTTCATTTCAATCTGATTTGAGCCTTGCTTGAGTGATAGAGGATAAAGATGGTTTTACATCTCTGGCCTAGAGTACTAGGAAGTTTAAGTGACCTGCCTAGTGGCACAAAGAGTACTTAACAGAAAGAGAGCATATTAAATCCAAATTTTCCTGACTTCAATGCTATCTGTCTATCTATGCCTAAGCTATATATGTCTAAGCTGCCTCTCCATTAACCCAAACTCTTTTAAATGTTTGTGGATCTCTTTTATAAGACTTTGCAATGTTCCATTGCTAGATTGAGTCAACAAAATATCACTTCCAAACAAGACCTTATCATCTAAATAGGAAGCTCACCTAGACTAGGACTGGGTATTGAATCTCCTCCAAGAGAGCAATGACATCCTTTGGCAAGTCTACCTTTTCCTCTTTTATTTCTCATTTGGTATTAATGATCAGAGAGTCATTGAACAAGGTTAAGTCTGTTATTGTATCTTTCAAAGAATCTTGTATAATTTAGACAGATGCATGGGAGACATCTCATTGCAGAAGAGCCTTTAAGGCAGAATTTTGTCCTGCTGAATCATCTCTGTGAGATTTCAACATACAAGTTCATATTCTAAACTAGTATTGCCCTTGAGTGTCCTATCTTCCCAGTTGGCAAGTAAGTCAAGTGTTTGCTGACTAAAGCGCTTTTTAGATTCTTTTGATCTCCTCATTTTGACAATTGATTTACATTGGTTAAACTATATGAAATTGCTATGCTTAGTGTTGATGTCATTTCTTCCTTCTAGTTCACATTTTTTCGTGGTTAACTTGTTTTGAGAGGTAATAGGGTACAGTGGATAGAGAGCTGGCCTCAAAGTCAGGAAGAAGTAGGTGCAAGTACTGTGCCTGACACATGTTGCGTGTGTCATCCAGGGCAAGTCATTTAAAGACCCAGTGCTCTAGGCAACTCTCTTAATACCCTCAGTTATTTTCCTCATTTTTTATTTCTCCTAACTTTGGGTTACTTTTCATCTCTGCTCTAACAAATGTGGTCTAACACTCCATAACTGACTCCCATGTCAACTATGAGTGGTTTCTATCTGTTAGAAAAATATCAATTTATTTTTACTGATATTATGCATTGCTTATCATGTCTAGCACCTTGGGAGGGGGGGTTTCCTTAAAGAAAATATTCATTCTTTACCCCTGAGAGATATTTTTGGCCATCCTTGCATATTCTCACCCAAACACTGAAGTCACCAAATATCAAAGTTGGTGTTGTTTTTTTTTATTTGGAAAGTATTATGAAATTCTTCATAGAATTCCTCTGCCTCTTTATCCTTTGAAACAATGTCTGCACATAAATTATATTTTCATGTCTTTTTACACATATTTTTCATATGCATTGTCATATGAGATGAGCAATTGTTTTGTGAAATTGTATTCCTTGTTTCCTTTAAAATTATGTATTAGAATTAACTTCTCGCTTTGCCTTTCCAAAAAGAATCTGTGAATCATACTCCTATTTAGCCTTTTTAAAATTCATTCTGTCTTCTAATTTCACTTATAGTGAGAATACCCAGATTGATATAATTCAGTTCCTCTAACAGTATTTATATTTATTGGTTATTAAACAGGAATCTTACGTTGTGAGTACCAGCAGTTGAATTCATGTTTATAGATGATCTGAAAATCTAGTTACTCTTACACTTTCTCTGCAACTCTGCTGCCACTATCACTATTTCATGAACTACCATAGCTAAAGATCTCCTTATCAAGTGACTAGCCTTCTGGTTCTGAGAATCTCCAAGCCAAATTAATCTGGTCCTCAAAAAGTAGGCACTGTTTCTTGCTTGAACTGCACTCAATGCCTTTCCAGGTTGGCAGTAGCAGCCAGAACTTATGACCCAAACACTGAAACTGTCAAGGCCTTTGAGAAACCAGTCATGTCCACACTACACTATGAAGTCAGCGGACTCTTTGGACTTTTACGAGTTACATTTAAGTCATGATACAATTCATTAAGGATTTTGAATTTATAATAAGCAATTCTCCTTTTGATAGCTATGCCTGACAATTTTCAATGACTCCCTATTTGCTACCATATTAATTCTAAACTTCTCTAACTAGATCCAGAGCCCTCTAAAATATGACCTTATTCTACATAGCCAACTGACATAACTCTCTGCTTCACTCAGGCTATTATCAATGTTCCTGTGGTCAACTTTGAATTCCCATCTTTGTGCCTTTGATCTTACCAGCACCCCTACCTAGAATTCTCTCCTCTTTCTTTTTCCTCTTGTCTAGTCCATTCTTCAAAGCACAGGCCCAATGACAGATCCTGAAGTCTTTACTGACCATTTCAGAATCTATTGATGTCTTTCTCTGGTATCCTATAGATTTTAGAACAGGGGTTCATGATTTGGGCAGGGGGTACTAGATCCCTGGATCAGACTGATGAAACCTATAGAACCCTTCTCAGGGACCTATACATCTATTTAAATCCATAAATTTAAATTCATACATGATGAAGGAAATCGATTTTTTGAAATAGTTATCAAAATATTTTTCATTAGTTTATAGACCCAGATTAAGAACCCTTAGTTTAGAGACCATTCAGTATAATTTATTAATTATAATTGACCTTGTACTATTTACCATGATTTCATAGATTATTCATCTTAGTCTTTCCAACTAGTATATAGCTTCCTTGAGGATGGATTTGATTTTTACCTCTGCCACTTATTACTTGTGTGACCTTTGACAATTTCCATGGGCTTCAGTTTCCTCATCTATAAAAGGGTGAATTTAGGCTAGATGACTTTTCAATCCTAGTTTTATTGTCTTATGATTCCTTCCAGCTCTAAATTGATGACCCTGTGGTCCTATGATCTCAGTGAGCTCTAACGTTCTGTGCATCCTGTTGTCTAATCCTTAGGGCATCCCATAAACCTGGGACAGCTCTCCCCAATTCAGGGATCAGGGGGATTAATGATCTCTGCAGAAAGGACATTGTTCCTTCTTCATTGTCTTGCCTCCTTTGACCCCTCTGAAATTGTTTTATCCCTATTCTCCTTCTGCCTCTTGGTCATAACCCATTCTAAGTCCATTTTTGCTCCTATTTCTTCCTCTTATTTCCTAACTATGAATATCCTCCAAAACTCCATTCTTGCACCCTTTCTAGGGCAACTAGGTGTCATGTGGATAGAGCATTGGAGTTAAAACCAGGAATACCTGGTTCAAATCCTTCCTCAGACATTTACAAGTTATCTGACCCTGGTCAATTCATTTAGCTTTTCTGAGCCCCTAGTTTCCTTATCTGTGAAATGGAGATAGGTGGAGTGAACTCATTCTTTTTTAAGGTACCTTCCAGCTTTAAATCTCCAATCCTATGATGCCTTATTAGTTTCATATAATCCACTGGAATCCTCACCTGGATGCAGATGATTCAAAAATTTGAATCTCTAACCTCAGTTTCCTTCTCCTAAATTCCATGTCCTCATTTCTGTTCATTTCTATTCAATAAAGACTTGTGCACTTACCATATGCAAAGTACTGGGCAAAAAGAGTTATGAAGATTTTTTTAAGTGAGAGACAAAAACAATCTCTGTTCATTTTATTTTTTTAAACCTTATCTTCTGTTCTAGAATCAATACTGGTAATTAGTTCCAAGGCAGAAGAGTGCTAGGCAATGGGAATTAAGTGACTTACCCAGGATCACACAGCTAGGAGATGTCTGAGGTCAGATTGGAACCCAGGACCTCCTGAATCCGGGGCTGGTACTCTTACTACTGAGCCACTTAGCTGCCCCTCATGTTTGTTTATAAATACAAATTGATTTTGAGGATGGATAAAAACCATGAAAGAAAGATTAGTATTCTAAATTAACCAAAAAGAATGTAAATTCCTTGAGAACAGGAATTACCTTTGTAGTTATGTTTTCAGCACATTGGATAGTATCTGGAACAGATGATTTAGTAAATGGTTCTTGAACTGAACTGAATGGAATGTAATGTAGTGTAAAGGAAGGGAATAGAAAAGATATATGGAGATTAAGAGGGAATGAATTGTGTAGGTGAGAGTTCTCTTGTCCTGTCCTCTGACATGCCTGCCATTCTCTATATGTGAAACAAACTCCCTCCACATCTTCATGTTTAGATTCTTCTCTTATCTCAAAAATCTAGGTCTATGCCCTCTATGCATTTTCCTTGACCTCTCCTCCAACCCCAACTAGAAATTATCCCTCACTCTCCAATCTCTTATCCAACAAGATTAATGTCTCTCATGTACTTAGTTACACTCTGATTTGTACTCTGGTTATTCTGTACGTGCCTCTTTTTTAATAGAACATATAAGTTCCTTAAGAGGGGAAACCATATTGTTTTTTTATCTTTGCATCAATAATATCTACCATAGCATATACATTATTAGGTACTTAATTTCTGTTTGCTAAATTATTTTTTCAATTCTGTCTATTGGTTCCAAGGCAAGAGAATGGTGAGGGCTAGGCAATGACAGTTAAGTGATCAGTGCTCAAAGTCATCAAGCTAAAAGTGTCTAAATCAGATTTTAACCCAGGACTTCCCAACTCTAGGACTGTCTCTCAATCCACTGAGCCATATAGCTGTCCTCTGCTAAACTGTTTTTCAAAAGGGTGATTACCCATCTCTCCAAAGATTTTGGTGTACCAGCCTGGGATGAAGACAGTGTGGTGCAAGGTCACTGGCTCTGGCAGCAGCAGAGTTAAAATGGATTAAAATGCAACTGATGTTTACTAGCTATGCACTCTTAGATGAGTCAGTAGGACTGCCCTAAGCTTCAGTTCCTTCAACTTTAAATGAGAGGGTTGGACTAGATAGTTTTTGAGGTACCTTCCAGCTCTAGATCCCTAATGATCACAATGGCTATTATAAAGTTAGTGCTTTAAATTTTGCAAAATATGTTTTCATGTATCCTCTCTTTTGATACTCCAAACAACCCTGTAAAGTAGGTACTATAATTATCATCTCTATTTTATAGAGGAAACTGAGGCTGAGAGGAGTAACCTGTGACTTGCCCCGTAGGGTTGCATAGCTAATAAGCATTTAAGCCAGGATTTGCGCTCAGGTCTTCCTAATTACAAATCTAGTAATTTATCCACTTCATTACTTATTTGCATGAACAGGATGGGAGAGAAGGAAGGACTGGTTATCAGCCTGGGAAATTACTGATTATATACAATTTTGTCTTTTCAAATAATAAAGCCATATAAATATAAACGACTTCACAACTTTCAACACAAGCTCTCATCCATATGCTTATTTGAGCCTCACAATAGCCCTTTGAGTTGGGGAGGACAGATGATAATATCCCCTTTTGTCTGAGACCAGGAAAAGTGATATCTTTCCCAAAATCACACAGATGGCTGAATGCAGAGCAGGGTTTAGTCTCTAGTCTCTGACCTCCCAGTTCAGCTTTTTCTGCTGTGATCCACTGCTTTCTATAGTCTCTCAGACTTGTCTTTTAGTTACCCTCTAAATATCTTCCTTCTTGAGTTCATAACAGCAACCCTGGCCTCTTAAAACCATAAACCCACTGTAAGTGTTCCCAGCTGAACTGGAGCAATGACATGTATTCTCTGGAAACACAGCAAACATCTTTTGACTTCTGGGTATCAGAGAATGCATTAGAAAATGCTCTAGGCCTCTACCATCCTTCTAAAACAAGGTCAGTGGACCACGCAGAGGAAGGAGTTGACAGTCAAATGGGTTATTGACTCGGATAATTTTATTTTTTAGAGATTAGCTAATGAAACAGGGAAAAAAATTCCCAAAGATTCAGTTCTATGAATAAATTTCAAATCAGTGAAGTTCAACTAGCTTTGAAATTTTCTGGGAGGCAGTGTCACATTCCTAATGAATTAAGCAGCTCAGCCAACTGAAGCAGTCGTTAAGGATGACTGTAAGAAAGGTATGGAAGAGAGAGGGTTAGAGGGGCAGGCAGCTAAAGGAGGAAGAAGACAAATGAGGAGGAGAGATTTTTGAAGAAAGGATAGAGGCCAATAAATGGAAAGAAAAAGAGAGAGATTGCTATAGAGGAGATTCCTAAAATCAGAACTCTGTTTGGACTAAGGGTTAAGATTAGAACCTGTAATGTCATAATTGCTAGAGGGTCAATGCAGTTTGATGAACATCTTCTGTGGAACCTATAGTTTTAGAGAGTTGCCTAGAGCCTTGAGGTGACTTACCCAGTGTTATACAGCCAGCATGTATCAGACACAGAATTTGAAACCCAAGTCTTCCTAGCTTCAAAGCTAATTCTCTATTCACTAAGCCATGCTGCTTCGCTAATACCAGAAAGAAGACTGAACTAAATTAAAGTCCTTTCCAACCAAGGATGTGCTCAAGCCAGTTTGGTCAATTTACACCTCAGAAATCAGCAAATGGCCTAAATCAGGGCTTAATTTATTGTTTAGTTTATTGTCTAGGCTTAGAAAGTGATGGAGAAAATGTTAATGCAGATATACCATTAAATTGTATTGTGCATACTTTTTTGGTTGTTTTCCTAGAAAGCTAGTTGTTACATATATACCAACACACTCCTCAATTCTGACTCTGAGATGCAGAGTCTGGGATTCTAGGTCACCCTAAGGAAAGAAAAAGTCTGAGGATATATCTGGGAGATAGGAGAAGAGAATCCATTGCTAGGCTCAAGAAGCAAGGATGGAGGAATGTGGAACACCCGTAGCTGAATCCCAATGAAAAAAGAATAATTAACCTGTTGAGAATGAAAGCTTTAGGAGAGCAAGTGGTAACATAGTACCAAAACATGCCAGGAAAGGGGTAGTTGGTGTCGGTTACAAAGGCTTTTGTGGTCTTGCAGATCACTAAAAGGGAGGAGAAAAAGAATGGGGGAGAACTATATCTCACACCACACTTTCAAACCTCCAAATAGTTTGGATTATCTTTGGCTGAGGGTTGAGTGTTGTTGGCAAACCATCAGGTTCCCCAGAGTGGAGAAATGAGGGTAAAAGAAGGCTGAAAATCAAGATAAGTCTTACTCCCATTCAGAGTAGAAACCATCAGTAGACTAGTTCTATTAAACAAATGTCCAGTTGTATGCAGTTTTCAGTTCTGACAAGGCAAAAAAAAAATCTTGATTTGGGGCTTTTCCTTGGACCTTTTGATGGGAGATAGGGAAAAGGTTGAGGAATTTTGCCTAGTACTGTACATCAAGTTTGTGGAGAGGTCTAAAAGTCACTCTGAACACTGTAAAGAGTCTCCATTACTGCCATAGGACCACTTGGGTCTCATCCTTACAGTCTAGAAGCCTGGCTCAGCATATGAATTGGAAAGAACTGCTGTTAGTTCAGGCCAGGAGAGTGAGACAACAGGGAAAACACATAGCTTATTACGAAAGTAAAGGTCACACAAAAACAAATTATGTCCCATGAGACTGAAGGGGGAACAGCGAGGGCAATTGGTTGTTGTTTACTCTCTTATCTCCCCTCCTTGATGAAAGCTGTCTCTTGGAAAAATGGAAATGTGTGTGTGTGTGTGTGTGTGTGTGTGTGTGTGTGTGTGTGTGTGTGTGTATGTGTGTGTGTGTTAGAAACCCTGGGGTTTTGCTCTCTGGAGCATCTTTTTTTAAACATACAAGAATATCTTTGTAACCCTGGATACAGTGAGGATGAAGGGGGAACAGTTTCAGAAATATAGTAGTATATAGATTCCATTTGTTTGTGTTATCCATAAGACCTAGAATGGTGCCTGTCAATTATTAAGCAGTGAACAAAAGATCACTAATTGATTCATTTCCATGGATCCTGGGAGTTCTCTTTCTGTTGGTCAGATTTAACTGGACACAGAGATGATATAAAGTGGATCATTTGGATCAAGAACTGGACCAGCTGCATATAGCATGGATATTATTGTCTAGCAGGCATTTCTCCAGGGTAGATACACAGGGTAGATATTGTGGGACCTTGAATAAATCTCTTCACTGGTCTGAGGCTCAGTTTTCTCACTTATATTTTTTGTTTGGCATTAGAGGACAGAACTAGGAATAATGGGTAGAAATTGAACAGAGGAAGATTAAAGCCTGAATTCAGGAAAATTTTCATGTTACAGTTATGCAATATTAGAATGGGCTGCGCCGGAGTAGAGGTGGTTCCCTTAAATGATATAAGCTAGTATACAAGTCAAGAAGTTACTTAAAATAGGGGACTATCTATCATACTAAGAAGCAATGTAGAACAAAAGAAGCTGGCCTTCAAAACAAGAAGCAGATTTCCCCTTCATTAGAGGCATTTAAATAAAGAGTGGGTGGGTGTATTTTATGGAGGATTCTTATCCAGCTATGATTTGGACTAGATTCTAGGATGGCGGACTTAGAATTGGAAGGAATCTTAGATTATCTGGTCCAACCCTTCATTTTTGAAGGGAAAAAAACCAAAGTCCCGAGATATTCATTGACTTTCCCAAGAGTACAAAGACAGATGGTTTCTGAGGTCCCTTTCAATTCTGATTATTGGTTTATGGTATAAATGTATGTACACATACATATATATGACATATATATGTTGTTCCCTTTATAATAGCAAGAGATTAGGCTAAGTGATCCCTAAATCTTGTGATTCTAGATTACTCTCTGAATCCTACCTAATCTTCAAGGCTCATCATAAGTCCTATCTCCTTTAGGATGCCTTTCCTGATTTCCATTTCAGCCCATCAAGATTTTCTACCCTCTGACTATTAAGAGCATTTGTATATCTTATTATGTGTTGTTTTTATTTTGCCCTGCCTCATTTTGTTACTTAACTTTTCCTGGGTAGAACTGCTGACTTCTAGCCTATTTTCAAGACCTAGTAGAATATAAGATCCTTGAAGACAGGACTGATTCATTTTTTTATCTTCATATCTCCACTTCCTAGAATAGTGCCTTTATATCTCCAGAATCTGGTGCATAGTATGTGCTTTAAAATATTTATTGAATTAAAAGCATAGACCATGATTTCACTTATCTTGAACTTCCAACAGCCCTAGACATTGGGCTCTCCTTGCCCTCAGAAAAAATCGCAACCATTACTCGTTGATTCATTATCACTATGTTGTTGATTCATTAGTTTGTAATGGTTTAAAATGAAGCAAATCAAAGGCCTCTATACACTGAGGAATTTGGGGTCTCCTTGTGCCACTGGCAATAAAGAGCAATTTAGTAAAGATCACAATTAAAATGATAAATCATTCAAATGGCAGATTCAGAGTTTCTCCTAGTTGCCAGCTACTGCTGAAAACATGAGCCCCCAATTTTCATGCTTGAATTCCAATGCAGTGGCAGCCTTTTTCCTTTTAAAAGATAAGCTGTTTTATTAGAAGATAACCAACTTCTCTGTAGAATTGCAGGGAATAAAGAAAGCAATTCTGCTGAAATACCTGGATTCATTACTTTGCTTCCTTTCTGGGGGCCCTTCAATGCCACAGGATGACACAACTCACTTTCCCACCACCAGGGCCTAAGTATTCCAGGGTGGGCAATAGCAGCTGAGTATATCAGAGCCAAGGCTGCCAACATGATGGGTGATACCATCGCTCCCAGATCTTTTATTAATATAGTCTTTTCATTTGTTTTCCCCTTTCTTGCAATCCTTCACACTGATGACATAGAGTGTCACTATCTGCATTAAATATTGATGTGCTAACAAAACAATGCGACAGAGCATATTCAGAGCAATGGCACCAACACAGATTTCGCAGAGGGGACCTGCAGCCCCATGCTGCTTCCTTTTTCCAGTGCAGCCACTTTTCATGTTTCTAATGCTAAGCAGGGGGACAATTATGGATAATGAGCTCATCATCATGCCAGAGCATCAGCAATTGAAGCTTGCTGAATCTCCACTAGTCAAGGGAACAAGGTGCATTGGCATACCATACCATACCATGCCCATTCCAAATCCCTCTTCGCACTTCCCCATGGTTTGGTGTAAATTTGACCAAATGTACATGTTCTCTCTGTCAGGTGAAGCCTTAAGCTTATCCCTGCCAGGAACATGAAAAGCACCCAAGAAAGCCTAGCAAGTCATTTCATAGCCAATCTAGTGGTATTTGCTCAAGTTTCTGAGATAAACTATTCTAAGAAGGAATGCCCAGATTTACTAAAAGATCTGCATGGACCCAAGCTTATTTGTTCATTTGAGTATGATTTGGGATTTTATGCCTGGCTTAGTGAAGGAGATGCAAAGGTATGAGACAACTCTTCAATCAACTCGTATTTATTAAATAACTCCAACCCTTATTTTTCTTCTGCCTTGGAACCAATACACAGTATTGATTCTAAGACAGAAGGCAAGAGGGAGGAAGGAAGGAACGAATGAATGAAGGAAGGAATGAACAAAGGAAGAGGCAGCTAGGTGGTTAAGTAAATTGAAAGCCAGGCCTAGAGACAGGAAGAGTCCTAGGTTCAAATCTGACCTCAGAGACTTTCTATCTGCTTGACCCTGGTCAAGTAACTTAGTCTCAGTTGCCTAGCCCTTATTAATCTTCTGCTTTGGACCAATATACAGTATTGATTCTAAGACAGAAGGTAAGGGTTTAAAAATAAATAAATACATATATACATATTTATTAACTCCATGCTAGGCAGTATGTTTGGAGCTGGGGATTCATAGACAAATACGAAATAGCACCTGCCTTCAAGGAGCTTATATTCTATCAGGGGAAACAACATGTACATACATGTAATCTAAGGCAATATATAAATATGCAATATTATGCATTGTATATATTACATACACACATGTAGCCTCTAAACCCCATTTTCAACAACTCTATATTTCTGAACTCTATATTGGTGCTGAAAATATCTGAACCCCAGTCTCAGCTCTGATAGCCTCTGAAGAGATCTGGGCCAGATGTCCAGGCCAAATTCTGCTGACTATCTCAAACTGAGCCTGTATAAAAGGAAGTGCTTGATAACTTCTAATCAGGCCTTGTTTCTTTAGCAGGGTCTCTTCTTCAGTGCTTAATTTCTCACTATGCTCTGTCTAAAATAAATGTTCAGATTTGCTGTGATATTTTATGTGAAAGCTTATGTTTTTAATAGGAAAATGAATTATTATTTTTTCAACAGTATGAGCTGAGCTTTGACAGAAGCTAAGTATTCTAAGAGGGGAAGGTGATAAAGGAGTACATTTTAAGCATTGGAAACAACCGTTTCAAATGTATGGAGACAGAAAATGCAATGTTTTATATAAGGAGCAGCAAGTGGACTGGTTTGACTGGAAGTTTGCGAAGGGAATTAATATATAATAAACCTAGAAAGTAGGCTGAAGCCAGATTGTCAAGAGCTTTAAAGGCAGAAGAGAAAAGTTTACACTTTATCCTAAAAATAATAAAATACTACTAGAGCTTCCATTGCAGGAGAGTTTTGTGGTCAAACAAGTGATTTTTTATAGAGGCTGGAGGCAGAGGGAACAATTAGGAGGCTATTGCCATAGTCTGGGTAAGAAGTGATTAGAGCCTTAGTTAGGATGGTGGCTGTGCAATTAGAGAGAAGGGAGCAAATGCAAAATATGTTGTAGAAATAATATCAACAAGATTTAGGAACTGATTGGATATTTGAGCTAAAGGAAAGGGAGAAGTTAGGGATAACTCTGAAAGTACAAATCTAGGTGACTAGAAGAGTGGAGATGACCCTGAAAGAAACAGAGAAGTAAAGACAATGGGTGTGTTTTTTGGAGAAAATAATGAATTCCACTTTGAACATGTTGAGTTTAAGATACCTAGAGGACATCAAGTTGTAAATATATCCAAGAGTCATTCAAGGATGTAACAGTAAAGGGTTTATACTGTGAATGGGAAGATGAGACTTTTGACTTATACCTTCCCAAATGAATTCTCCTTCTTCCTTAACTTTAGAGACACTATGGTCTCTTGGTTCTCTTCTTAGAGTGAACACCTCTTTTCACCCTCCTTCACCGGTTACTGGTCCTCTTCCCATCTCCTTAATATAGACATCTTAAATTCAACATGTCCAAAACAACTCATATTTCTTTTACCTGAAACTTTACCTCCTTCAAAACGTTCCAACTATTTTCCAAAGCATTACCATTCTCATCCTATTCCAGACTCACATCCTAGGTGTCAGTCTCAATTTCTCACGGTCTTTTACCCCCCCCCCCCATATACAATCTCTAGCTGAGACTTTTCAATTTCACTTTACTCCCTGCCACATAGTCTTCAACCTAGTCACTCTGGCCTCCTTGCTGTTCCACAAACTGGACATTTCATATCTTGGCTCCAGGCTATCCCCCATACCCAAAACATTCTCCCTTCTCATCTCTACCTACTGGCTTCCCTGGCTTCCTTCAAATCCCACTTAAAATCTCAACTTCTCTAGGAAGCCTTTTCTAATGTCCCTTAATTTTGATTCTTTCCTCTTTTCATTTGTTTCCTTATCTTATATGTAGAAAAAACTTCTTTGTATGTGTTTATTTGTTGGCTTCCCCATTAGATGGTAAGCTCCTTGTGGGAAAGGGCTGTCTTTTGCCTCTTTTTATGTCCCAGTGCTTAGTACAGCACTTGGCACATAGTAGGTGCTTAATCAATGCTTGTTGACAGAATGACCTAAATGTCATTTAAGAGTCTTTCCTCTGTCATCTTTTTTTTCTTTATATCCTCTCTTTTGGTAGGGTCCCTTACTCACACTGATTTTTATACTACCTCTAACCAAAATGACACCCAGATCTTTATCTCCAGGTATCATGTCTCTTCTGAGCTCTAGACCTACAACTCCAATTGCCTGCAGGAAATCTCTTCCTGGATGTCCCTCTAGGATAGTGATGGCGAACCTTTTAGAAATGAAGTGCTGGGCCCCATTCCCTACCCCACCCCCATACCAAATGCTGTGCCCACCCCCACCAGAGACTGTGTGCCTTGGCCCTCCCCCCCCCCCCACTGAGTGCCCAGTGCACCTTGCCCTCACTCCCTTTACCCCACACAGGGAAAAGAGAAAGCATTTCCAATGGGCTGCTGGCTGGAGGGGAGTATCATGTGAAAAAATGTTGTCAGGCATGGTGGAGAGGGAGAAGGGAGCAACTCTACCTGAGTCTCTCTCCCTTTCTAGTAAACTCTGGGTGGTGGTGGGGAGGGTGGCCATATGTCCACAAAGAAGGCTCCGTGTGGCGCCTGTGCCATAGGTTTGCCATCTCTGTTCTAGGACCTCAAATTCAGCATTTCTAGGACTGACATTATATTTCTTTGAAATCAACTCTTTTCTTTCTCTCTAAATTCAACTCCTCTATCACCTTACCCTCTTAGAATCTTTCAGTATTTTAGATTTAGTATCAAGATTACCACTACCCTCCACTCCCAGTCTCCAGTGGTAGAAACACACTGGGATTATTTTCAACACTTCCTTCTCCCTCAGCATTCATGCCTAGTCACAATCTCTGAGTTCTACCTTGTCAGCAACTCTTGGAAACTGTCTCCTCTCTTTGTTCCTATTGATTCCTCCCTATGTAAGACCTTG
Source organism: Gracilinanus agilis (assembly GCF_016433145.1). NCBI lineage: Eukaryota > Metazoa > Chordata > Mammalia > Didelphimorphia > Didelphidae > Gracilinanus > Gracilinanus agilis. The sequence continues at coordinate 260,952,684 of NC_058131.1, forward strand.
TTACTAGCTGCCTAGACTAATGTGGGGGTCATAACAAGTCTCATTTCTCTGTCTTCTCTTCCAATCCATCCTGTATAGCAGTATGTGTCTAATCCTTCCTTATGCTTGTCATTTTCAACTCGAAAGTCTTCAATGACTCTATTATCTACTATATAATGTTCGAATTCCTTTGTCTCAAATTCAAGCTCTTTCATGATCTACTGCTCTCCAAGTTCCTGAACTTTATTTAGCCTTTTACCCTTCCATGTGTCCTACACTTGAGCTAAACTATTATTCTCTGTCCCTTAAGTATGTCCTATACTTTCTAGTTCCATGTATTTACTTTTTCTGCAATGAATACTTGAATTATCCTACCAATCTCTTTTTGTCCACTAAATTGGTACCTTTCTTTTCAACTCAATGACTTCTCTTCTCCATGAAACCTTATTTTATATACCTTATGGAAAACATCATTCCCCTTCACATCCCAAATAGAACTTTCTTTGGCATCTTTCAGATACTATGTTTTTATTTTATTTGCTATTATACTTATCTGTGTCTACATCTCAGTCTATTATGCAGTAATTTCTGTGGTGGCAGAAGCCATGACTTTCAAAACTTTGTGTCTTCTCTAGTGCCCTGTATACATCTCTGAACTGAAGTTCAGTAGGCACTTCACAAATGCAATTAAATGTTTATTAATTAATTTTAAAATTAAATTAAATTTAAATTAATTATTTTTCAAGCACTTAATTTATTGGAATCCTATATGCATGGAATAGTTCAACAACAATCCACAACAATATAGAATAAGTGTCCTCTGAATGGGCAACTATATGTTAAGTACAATAAGAACCCACAGGTAAAGAGATAGTTATGGACTAGCACAGTCAGGGAAGAGAGAAGGAGGCACTTAATCTGGACTTTGAAGGAGTAGGATTTCAACAGACAGAAAAATCAGAAATGCAAACTTTACCCCCTTAGATTTCCATATTTTTCAGTTTCTTAATCCTCTGTAAACAGAGTTATCAGTCAATCAATATTTATTGAGCTCCCACATTAAATCCATCCCCCTTTTTCTGCTCATAGCACTGAGTAAGCCCTTTTCTGCTCATGATACCATGCTGGAGTCTGTGCCAAGCCCATTACAGAGAGCCAGTATTTGCCCATTCAGGCATATCATTTCAGACAGACCAACACAAGTAGAGCATATGGACACACAGACAACAGTGCTCATGTTGAACAAGTCTGTAAATATGTAGATTAAATCCCGTATCTGTGTGTTTGTGAATGTGGCAGTTGGAATGAAAAACCGCAGTGACGTCTGCCAGACTGTTGTCCTTTGATGTTAACAAAAATAAAATAAAAATTGTGTTTGGGAGGCATCTCCTGAGGATGGAAGGGAGACATCAAGACATTAACTATTCATGAAGTAAAGATTTTCAGCCAAAACTTTAGAGTCAACATTTTGGTGATTTTAAAATAGTCACCAAAACAGCTGGCTAAATGATCAGGAATGGACCCAAGAAAGAAACACTCAAATTCAACAAATCATCATTTTCTTTCATTTGCCATGTTTATTCTCTTTGTTGGACAAGTTAATTCAATGAAGCCTACCAAAAGGAATCTGTCTTACTCCTAGGCATGATTTTATTTGTCTGAACTTTTCAAAAGACTTGAATGTTCTCAGTTTACCTCAACCAGTCAAGGCTGTTGGTCTTTTCTACTAAAGGATGATTGCATACTCCCTTTTCCTTCTCAAGGTCTAAATGCATTGTTTATATTCTAAAACTGACCAATTCCTCTCTGTCTTCAGACTTTCAATGGGCCCTATATTTCTTAATATTATGTTCTATACCCAGATATTATTCTCATTGACTGACTTCTCACTCTAGAATATTTGAAAACTGCACTCCTAATCCACATTCCCCTACTGTTGATTTTTTGAAGGTTTATATTAATTCTAATTTTAGAAAATTCAATGTCATTTTGTATTAGAGCCCTAAATTTAATTGATATTGGAAGAGATTATGAAATGGTAGCTAAGAAGTTCATGAATCACTTAACACACCACAAATTTTATTTTAAAAGTGCTTTGCCCCAGAATTGTGTAATGGCAAGATGTAGTTACATTACAATATTTCCACTTAAATTAATGAGCCGAACTTTGGGGAGAGATGATGGACATATATTTTCTGGAGAGCCATATTTGATTCTAAAGCATCCTATTTTAAAAGATTTGAGGATGTTTGTGTTTCTCATGCTTTATGAAACACTTTCTATGCATGATGGAATCTAGTCCTCAATTATTTTCAATTAGGTTCTGGTAATGAGCAGAAAACCCAAGGATGTAATATGAAAGGCGTTTGTTGTGTAACATTGGCACCATTATACATTATCATTCACAATTACTGTGAGTTTTATAAATCATGAAAAAACCCTCAAAGTCCCATGAATACTAATGAAAATCATGAATATATTTGTACAGGATTTGCCTGGTAGGGAATATTGAGTTAGAGATATCTTTTACAAGACCCAGATGGGTAGCAAGATGTTTAGAGTGCCTGACTTAGAGTCAGTAAGAAAAGTTCCAATTCTTCTACCTCAAATGTTTTTTAGCTATGTGACTCTGGGTTAATAATTTATTTTATTAGCCTCAGTTTCCTCATCTATAACATGGGAGTAATAATAATAACTACCTAATAATAACAGTTATTGAAAAGTTCAAATGAGATAATATCTATGAAGCCCCTTGCTTTATAAAAATAACTTATTATTATACTACCTAATTAAAAGTAAAATAAGGTTGTCTTGATTGACATAAAATTGAATTATTATAGCTTGATGCTCTCTATCTTTTCTTCCTTGTGAAGGAGTAGTGGCATGTTCATAGAGTAAGGCTTACTCTAGCTCCCAACCCTCTGATGCCAGGACAATCTAGTTTATATCCATCCAGATCACATTGATGAAATCTAGCCAACTGTCTATTATAGAGGTCTTGACTACATTCGATCTAAGTACATCTTCCTACTTAAATATCCTTATCATCACCCTAAAAGAAACTTCAATTTATCATTCATTCATAAGTTGGCATAGAACCCAGAAATTTCAGTCATCTGGCGCCTACTCTGAGAAGTCACTTAAGGTAACAAGGAAGAGGAAGTCTCTAAATGCTATGGAGTGGGGAAAAAAACAAAAGCATCTGATATAAATTAGAGAGTATCCACAAAACAATCTTAAAACAAAATATATACCTTGTTTATTTCCTCTCAGGACTAATAGCAACTATACGAATAATAGCATTTATGGAGTACTTTAAAATTGATAAGGTGCTTGAAAAATATCATCTAATTTTATCCTCACTAACCTGGGAGATAGGCACTATTATTAACCTCATTTTACAGATGAAGTAAGTAGAACAGAAAAAGGTTAAGTGACTTGCCCAGGGTCACAGGGCTACTAAATGTCTGAGGCTAGATTTGAACTTTTCCTTATTCCTAGTCCAGTGCACTATCATTTCTGACATCTACATTGCCTTTTGTGAAATATATGGCTAAAAACTGGGCATGTTTTTTCAGTGTTAAACTAACCAGACACTATAGAGATTAAGCCTTCACTCTATTTTCATTTAAGCTATACTCTGACCACCGACCCTAACTCTGGAGATATCATTGTGGGGCAGTAGAAAGAATATTCCATTTTGGAGTGGACTTGGGTCCCAAACCCCTCTCTTTCCCTTAGCAATTATGTGACTTTGATCACTTCTACTTCTTAGCCCTAAAATGGGGTGTAAGAGAGCTGTTCTAGATAACATCTGAAGTCCTTCCTAGCTCTGAAATCTAGAATGAATGAATAAATGGATGAATGAAAAGGTATTTATCAGGCATTAACTTTGTGTCAGACCCAGTACTTTACCCAGTGGATACAAATACAAAAAGTACAAAAAGTGAGATAGTGCTAGGCCACAAGGAACTAGTATGACCCAAGGGACATTTTTGTTAAAGTAGGGCCTGTAATAGTAAGTAGATTCACCATAAAGTTAACTAATTAAACCAACACTTTTTAGAAGCAATGGTACTGTTATTGTGCCCAGGGCAAGAAGTAGAAATTTGAGGGGTAAGAAGGTTTATGGAAGCTTAAGTATTCGGTCCTCAATCAGAAATGTTTGGCCCCAGGGCTAGAGTTCCAAAATTGGCTGGATTAACTTCCCCAAAACCAGGGTTATGGATTCTGTGAGGAAGGACTGATCTTGGTGAAGAGAAGTAGGGCAAAGACTAAATTGGAGAAGGCATTAAGGCCCAGGTGGATAGTGGAATGCGATAGGAAGTAGAACAATGGTCTAAAGACAGCCAGTTTTAGAGGGTTAAGAAAGTATGCCACAGTCCCTCATCTTTGTTAATGAGGGTCACGTATTATAAGTGCAAAAAAAATAAACTAGAACTCATTCAGCAATTTACCCTTCTCTTTTTTCTTTTTTTTTCTTTCACTTATAATGCTCAGTGGTTTTGTTTTTGGTTTTTTTTTTTCAGTTTAAAAGGAGGGATTTGGATAAAATTTCTTTTAAACCAAGGGTTCTTAATCTTTTTTATGTCATGGACGCTTTTAACTGCCTGACAAAGCTTATAAATCCATTCTCAGAATGTTTCTAAATGTATAAAATCAAAAACATACAATTTTAAAGGAAAACAATTATATTGAAATGCAGTTTTCAAAAATGTATCTTTTTTAAAAGACAAGTTTACAGATCCCAGGTTAATAAACCTAGGTGTCTTTTAGCTGTAAAGGAGTAGGTACGCGGTACAGTGGGTAGAGCACAAAGCTTAAAATCTTCTTGAGTTCAAATACCACATCAGACACTTACTAGTTGTGTGACCCTGAGCAATTCACTTAACCCAGTTTGCCTGAGTTCATCATTTGCAAAATGAGCTACAGAAGGAAATGGCAAATCACTCTGTCTTTGCCAAGAAAATGCCAAGTGGGGTCACAAAGAGTCAGATATGACTAAAATTAACTGAACAATAAAATTTTCAGTTGTAGCATTCTGGGATTCAAATTCAACAAATATTTAAGTGTCTACTGTGTGCAAAGCACTTCAATTTTGTGATAATCTATTTCCCTTCCATTCATTTCTTTTTGCTTTCTCCTTTTAACGCCACTTTCTACCCACTTGGGGAGCCCTCACAGACCCTGGTGAATCCCTCTGGTATAAAGAAGTTGCTGACCCCGAGGCTATGGGTTATGCTGGTTCCTCAAACACAAAACTGTGATCCCTTTTTGTAGCTTAAATTCTGGGAAGAAGTAAGTTGTTGGTCCCAAAACTTTGGGATGCCACAGAAGAAGAGCAGGTGGAAAGACAGAATAGGAGATCAGAACATATGGTGAGGTCTATCCTAGGCAGTGGGTCAACAACCAGGCATAATCAGAATACCTACATAAACTAAAGGTCAGGGACAAATGGCAAGTCAGAAACCAAGCAAGCAAGTAACAAGTTAGGGCTTAGATACTGAAGGTCACAATAAATCAGTGGCTAAGAAACAAAGCAGATGGGTAGGAACTAGGATAACACATATCAGAGAGACAAAGCCAGACAAGTGGTAATAAGTGTGGATAGCTAAAAAAGATCCAAGTGTGATCCGCAGGCATCAAAAGGTCAAGGCCAGAGAAAAGATGTGAGGCAATAGTACCAAGAAGACATTGACTTTGAGCCTATGTGAAAACATAAGAATAGTCATTGTAAAACACTCTTGGAACAAATGCCAGCCACCCTGACACAGCTGGAAAAATGTGTTTCTGTGAGCTAATCATCCTACCCCTGGGCCATAGTGAGGGTAAAATATTAAATGAAAGTTATCTTTATAGGCCATGGTAGCCACCAAGAATAAAGTAGTTTCTGTGCAGCATCACATGGTGCCTCAAAGGTTGTCTTGATTGACATAAAATTGAATTATTATAGCTTGATGCTCTCTATCTTTTCTTCCTTGTGAAGGAGTAGTGGCATGTTCATAGGGCTACAGAATACCAGAATTTAAAGAAGCCCAAAGGTTCATAGGTTTAGAACTAGAAGGGATCTTAAAGGGCATTGTGCCCTATATTGTGCCCTTTAATTTACAGATAGGGACCTGTGACACTGAGAGGCTAACTGATTTATCTAGAGTCACAGAGCTAATAAATTTGCACCCAGGTCTTACAGGCACAGAGACCAATACGCTATTCATGTAGTCATGTTACTTCTCTAGCTCAAATCCTACCTGAGGCCCAAGCCTTCCATGACAATATCATTAACAGTCTTCAAAAAAGCAGTTTCCTGACCTTTGTGAAACTCATTCAGAAACCCAATCAGTTGCATAAAAGTAAAAAGCATTTATTTTCTTGGCAAAGCTTTCATTCCTGTATTTCAGATAAAATGCCTGAACTTCGGGAAGGGAAAAGGGAGAATCAGTAAATGGCTTCACCACCATAAATGGTACCAGAGGTCTTGACTTCCAGCCTCTCTTCTTTAACCACTAATCATCCTGCCTCCTTATGATTTTGTTATTATGGGCCAAAACTACACAAACACTAGTGGTCTAACACCTTATTTTAAAAGAGATTTTATTTGCTCCTTTTATCAAATGTGTTCATTATTGCAACAGTTCTTTCTTTGCCTTTTACCATTATTGGCGCTAATTGTGTGTCTTTAGCTTTCTGTTTCAGCATATTAGATAATGCTTTTAAACAATCCATTAGGATCAAGCTCTTCAATGGGAATATAATGCTCAAGAGAATTATTGTTTCAGGTTTTCCTTTTGGAGAGCTAGGGAATCCCACTCTGAACCTCCCAGAAAAGACAAACTACCACCATGTGTGGTCCTTTCCATAAAGGTCATATGGAGTAGGATGGTTAGAGGTAAAGAATCATGGAAGGGCCTGGAGGTCACATTAGGTGGTCAATTATTATATCTTTATTTGCTTTTATTGTCATAGAATCACAAATGTAGAGCTGGAAGAGATCTCAGATTTCCCTTTATTTTATGTAGGAAAACTAAAGCTCAAGGAGGTTATAGGATTTGTCCAAGATCACATAAATAGTAATCAGAGATGGGATTTGAATCCTTGCCCTTTAGTATTCTTTCAGCTCTTCCTTGAGTTCAAGGTATGAAAGCTTTTCTAAGGAAAATGGATGTAATACTTTCATTTGGGGTGATTGCTTTGGTTTCTGAATGGCTCAAAAGGTCATCAGGAACAACAGTTTCTTGGTAACGCTGAAATCTGGGATATGAGACAAAGATGAGAGCTAGGATATTACAAGCCAGAAAAAGCATGCCTAAAATTAGGAGTCTCATGCTATCATGGGTTTGGCAAAATGATGGATTGTCTGAAATGATCTTCCTTTTCAAAGCTTTGTCCTTTTTGGAAGAGTAATGCTATAGAAATGAGCAACTTGGACTTCAGTTTTCTCATTTGGCCTTAACTTTTTGCAGTAGCAAAATACTAGAAATAAATTTATTTCCCATTAATAAAGAATAGCCGAACAAACACACATGAATGTAATGAGATATTATTGTGCCATAATAACAAAAATAGCTAACATTTATGTAGTGCTTTCTATGTTTCAGACACTGTGCTAAACTCTTTACAATTAATATTTCATTTTATGTTCACAAAACTCTGGGAGATGGCTGCTATTATTTAAAGAAAAAAATTTTCTCGATTACATATAAACACAATTTTAACATTCATTAAAAATTTTTTTGAATTACAAATTCTCTCCCACCCTTTCAATTCTCCCTACTTCTTGAGAAAGCAAGCAATTTTTATAGATGATATATGTGTAGCTATGTTGCAATAGAGAAAAGCTTTTTTTAAAAATAATTTTTAAAAGTATGCTTTGATTTGCATCCAGATTCTATCAGATCTTTCTCTGGAAGTGGAAAATATTTAATCATAAGTCCTTTGGAATCTTCTTGGATCATTATACTGCTGAGAATAGCTAATTCATTCACAGTTGATCATCATACAATATTGCTGTTACCATACACACTGTTCTCTTGGTTCTGCTCACTTCACTTTATATCAGTTCACATAAGTCTTCCCCATTTTTCTGAAAGCAGGATGCTACATCACCATCATATACCACAACTGTTCAGCCATTCCCCAACTAATAGATATCCTACCAATTTCTGATTCTTTGCCACCACAAAAAGAGATACTATAAATATTTATATAGATATAGTTATTTTCCCTTTTTCTTTGTATAGGTTTGGTAATGATATTGCTGGATCAAGGAGATACATAGTTACATAGTCCTTTGGGCATAGTTCCAAATTGCTCTCTAGGATGGTTGGATCAGTTTATAACTCCACAACAGTACAATGGCATCCCAATCTTTTCTACATCTCCAACATTTGTCATTTTCCTTTTCTGTTTATTAGCTAATCTGACAGGTATGAATTGGTACCTCAAAGTTATTTTAATGTGCATTTCTCTAATCAATATGAATTTAGAGTATTTTTTTCATATGCCCAGAGATAGCTTTGACTTCTTCTTCTGAAAACTGCCTGTTCATATCCTTTGGCCATTTTTCAATTGGGGAATGACTCTTATTCTTATAAATTTGACTCAGTTCTCTATGTATTTGAGGAATGAGTCCTTTATTAGAGAATCTTGCTAAACATTTTCCCCTGATTCCTGCTTTCCTTACAATCTTGGCTTAATTAGTTTTCTTTGTGCAAAATCTTTTTATTTAATGTAATCTAATTATCCATTTTATATGCTATAATGCTTTCTATCTCATTTTCTCATATAATCTTCCAATACACATCTTTCTTTGGAAATGTTGGGGATTATGGAAATGGAAGACAGTATGTATTGCCAGTAAAGGTTGGTTGCTCTGTAGGTGCTTTTGCTTAACTTTTTTTCTTCATTACCATGGAAAGGTCATTATGGAGATAAGAGGAAAGGTATAACTGGAAATGTCTGATAGAAAAACAAAAAGGTACCAATAAATTTCAGGTTTTTCCTTTAATGAGCATCCTTTGATTATATGATCTCAAAGCCCACTTTCTGCTTTGACATCCTGGCTTCACCTGTAATGTGGATATGTTCCTTTTTTTTTTGGCTCATAGTCCCCACTGGGTATTTTGCAAAGGGGTATATTGATTTTCCTAAGAGGAAGGCAGCCATATAAATAAAAAATTATAATTGTGACTTTCCTCTATCTTCAAGTTCATTTTAAATTAGGCAAATATCTCCTCCTTTGGGGAGAGTTTTCCAGAATTCTGTATTTCATCCAGTATATTCCTGGTGATGAAAGCTTCATCCTGGGTTCAGAGCCAAAATCCCTAGATGAGCACAATCACTGGGCATCGTAAGTTATTTTAATGAAGACATCACTTTAAACTAACCTTTTACCATCTGTTCTGTCCTTTAATAACAAATGCAAAAAAGCATCATTCTCCATTGCATCATAAAAAGTGAGCTAAGCGATTGAAATGTGTGTGTGTGTTCTTTATTCATAGCTCCATCATATGCTGGTGTTATGTTTTTCTCATTTTCCAGACACAAATCAAGGGGAAAACTGCTCTCTCCTGATCTGGGTGAATTCTCTCACACAGTATTTCTTTTTAATATGGTAAACTATGGGAGAATTCATAACATTCTGTGAGAGACTGTGCAGATCAACTGTATATGCAAACCCCACATAACAGTCTCCTAATGCCTTTCCATATTTCTAAAAGATTCTCTGAATAGTCACTGGAGAATTAGGCTAGTGAAGTATGCTGGTCAGAATTCAAGGTGATTATTTGGCAAAAAGATTCTGTTTTAAAATGTGATTTCTCTAAGAGGATTGCAATTAAATTTCTTTATTTAAATAAAGCATTTGGCCCCCAAGAACATAATGTCAATGCCTAGAGTATTGTATCATCCATCACTGCAAGTATCATAAACTACTCATCTCTAACCCAAGTCTCAAGAAGGCTAAAGCTTGATAAGCATATTGAAACAGCCCCAGCTGGATACTGCCACCCCCTGAATGGGGCATTGGAGATGCACAGGAGTTGTCCATAACTCATCAAAAGATGGGGATGAGGAGAACAGCCCATCCTTTCACTCACTCTCCTGCCTAAAAAAGCCTCACAGGTGCTCAGTCAGATCTCTGAGCAAAGCAAACTATGAGAGTGCTCTTTGCTGGAGCTCAAACACCCTCTTTATCCTGCTCGTTATCTAGCTTTGTTCACCCCTCTCCTTGGCCTTCGACAATCAATTCTCCCTGTTCCCTCATATCCCACTGATTTTAACTATAGTACCACATTATATGGCTTTCCCTCTTTGCTTCTGGCCCTTCCTAGACTTAGTGCTATGTATAAAGCCCAGCTCTCCACCTTTCTCCCTCTTGTCCTTTCTGACCTCATTATAACTCGTTACTGATATCTTTCTCTTTTCTCATCCTAAACCCCACTCCCTGGTGCCCCAGAAAATTCCATGAAAACACCTCATCCCCAATATCCCTTAACCCACTTTGGACCCTTCTCAGAACTGAACTAGAAACAGAGAATACTGCTAATGTGCTCTCTCTCTCTCTCTCTCTCTCTCTCTCTCTCTCTCTCTCTCTCTCTCTCTCTCTCTCA